>NW_027495204.1:0-261391 GCF_021521415.1 Bidens hawaiensis | reverse complement strand
AAAAGTGGGGCGTATTCACCTTTGATCGGGATCGGTTTCCAACACCGTCCTTGAGTTCTCTTTCTTGCTATCTCGCACCTATAGTACGAGCATAACCTTTCGTTAGTCGGATATACAATCCGGCTTAAGACCTTAAGTCTTTATTTTACCTCGATGAACCTTTAGTCCATTTCTCAATTACTTGAAAACCTTTAGTTTAAAAGTATTGTTTATAAACCTTTAGTTTATTATAACAAAAACCTTACGTTTCTTCTTCTTTAAGAAACGTATTCTTTTTATTATTTAAGAATACTCATTAAACTTAAATAATATTTATAACAAAGAATTATATATATATATATATATCATCATACACACACATATATATATATATGTATATACTTTTTATTTCTCTTTCTTTTCTTTTCTTTTCTTTGTTATTTGTTTTCTTTTTATAATCATCGAGTATAATTCCGACTTAGGGCATTAAGCCTTTATAATATTTTATTATTATTTTAGTCTGGCATTACACTTACCTTTACTCGGCATATAAATCTCTAGACACTCGAGCAACACTTCTACGCCGCTTGGTCTTTTCAACACTTGCTTTGATCGCCACTTCACCTCGGCACGCTTCTCGAGGCACCAACACTTCACGACACGTACTTCGAAGTGATAGTTGGGATGTCGGTACGGGATCACCTTCTTGATATACTCGTCGTCGGAAAATGGTACGCTTATCGAGGTAGGGCACGGAAAACGAGTCTTAAATCACAAAGTTAACGGACGTTGTTAGTTCTAAAGCAATATAACTACATACTTGGTTAAGTCTTCTTAGATTTTATTGAGTTATCTCATAACATTTATTTTGCAAAGTTGACTTTGGGTTTGGCAAGTACCAAGACCCGAACCAACAACCCGAACACTCGTTAAAACCCGTTTTAGTATCTATATTACAAAGGGACTTGCATTCTTGCATTTTTACCCACCTTGTTACTTAACATAGGTTGAGTAAAATTAAGGGCTAGATACTTTAACCTGGTCTCGAGCAAACTTATACTTTTAAAGGACTATTATTAAAATTTCTTAAATATTTACATTTTAAACCTTATACTTTGAATTGTTTGCATTTCTTATCATTTATTTTATTTAAAGATTTCCTAGACAACCTTTCTAATACAATACTTCCTTTAATCTAGGTTTGCTCGTTAAACCTCATCCTTCCGGTTACTCGTCATTTTACCAATCAAGTTTATTACTTGAAAGTGAGTACTTTTCATCCCCTGTTTTTCCATATTTAGTTTTGGGAGTGATATTGCATACCTATTCATACTAAATGTTTTATACTTGAGTCTTAAATCACAAACTTTATTGTATACCTTACTAAAATAAATGCTCGATTTAGTGTTATATGCTTACATGCTTATATGCTAACGTGTTTACCTCTTTTTGGTTGGTTGATTCATAAATCCGAGTATATTTGGCATCCCCTTATAGAAAGATGTCGTTAATGTATTCTTATTAATGATTTCATAATAACCCGAATCTATTTGGCATCCCCTTATAGAAAGGTGTCGTTAATGTATTCTTATTAACGATTTCATTATCTAAATTGTTGCTATTATTTATTGTTTTGTATACAAGTTGTGGAATCTCCTATTATATACTTATTGTTCAAAACTATGAAATTGCTCACCAACATTTGTGTTGACAAATTCTATTTTATGCAATGTTACAGGTTTGACTTTAGGTTGACTCGAGAACTTGAAGAAAAACGTAATCAAGACTATTAGGATTTTAGCAAAATGAACAATATATTATTTGCTATGATTGAATTCGGTTATTGTATAAACAAGTTATGTGATGTGTTATGATTTTATGAATTTAGATGAGTTTATTAAATATTGTCACTTTAATTGTGTCTTGTGTTCTTGGGCAATCCGTTGCACCCCGGCATGTTTCGCCTCCTTTGGTCGGGGTGTGACAGTTATGATGATTGATTGTTTTACGTACTAGATAACTTCAACGTCAATAATTAGGATTATGATTGTGCCTTCAAATTCAGGCTTTCAAATAACAGGCATGTTGATTTTCAATCATGCGTTAAATGTTTATCTTAGACAGCTAGACTATTATTCAAACATATATAAGTTAAAACCTCGATTGCACAATGGATATTTTACTATCACGTATGAGTTGCAAGGATGCACAACATCACAATTCATATGAATTGTAAGTTCTTCTTCCTTTTTTTACTTATTATTTATATATTATATATTTATAGTATTTTAATTGTTGGGTAAATACTGTGTAATAACATGAAATCTAAATTCAAGTTGAATGGCATTCGTGTAGATTTGAGGTTGTGCTGGGGACATCCCATACACCTTTTAATACGAGGCATATAGTACAATACACCCCATATTAAAGGGTGTTTGTCTTTTATACTGTATCTTATATGCCCCATATTAAGTGGTGTTTGTCTTTTATACTGTACCTTATATGCGGCGTATTGTACAATACGCCCCATATTAAAGGATATACGCCGTGTATTTACGTGGCATACAGGGTACGGCTGACAACCTAGGACTACTTTGACAGCCTAGGTTGTCATATCGCACCATATATGCCGCGTATTGCATAATACGGGGCATATAGGTTCAGTTTGGATAATTGAGTCGTACGACTCCCCCTTTCTTCTCTTTATTATTTATATATACGTTACCATACGCAAAATACATGCACACACAATTCACTATCCCCTTTCGAGAATCAAAACAGAAAAAATAAAATGTGTGGTTTGACAATATGTTTCTTGACAACGAGGAGGAGCCGGGATACGCGCCTAATGATCAGCCTAGCGCGTTGGGATTGCCTGATTTGAACCAGGTTTTGTTGTATATTGATATAATATAAATTTGTTAGTTTGTTTATAACTAAAATATGTTAGCATTATGTTTATCAGGAGTATCATCATTATGATAGTCGGGCTGGACAGTCTTATGATCAGCTTAGCACGCCCGGGTCACCAAATTTGAACCAGGTAATATATGTTTAATATAAGTCGTTATTTGATTTATAACTAATACATGTTACCATTACGTTTTTCAGGAGTATTTTGCTTACGAGAGTCAACCTGAACAATTTACAGTGAGCCAATATACCAGTTACCTGTTGGCGGGTCGGATTATGGTGGCTAGTCTTCTTCTTCGTACCACGTACTAGTAGAAGTTTCACTATATAACGAGGGAGACGAACATGTTGGGGGAACCCAGATGATGAAGATAATTATGATGATGATTATATATGCGAGCCGATGGTTTCGTATAAAACAAATAATGTAAGATACCATATTTTTATTTTAGTATTTATTATTATTATTTATAATATTTATTATTATTATTATTATTATTATTATTATTATTATTATTATTATTATTACGGTTGGAATTTATTATTATCATTTAATTATTATATTTATTATTATTATTTGATTATTATATTTATTATTATTGTTATTAGTATATTGTTAGGATTATTAATTTAATTTTTTATTATCATTATTTAATTATTATATTTATTACTATTATTTTTATTATTATTATTTATTTGTAACTGGCTTTAGATTTTTGAGTCCTGTAAAGAGTTGGAGGAATGAGCCAAAAAGAGAGGCCGAGATCATGGGTGTGTTATTGTGGTCCGACGGTCAAGGACAAACGATGTGGACCTTACATGCAATCGTGGGGGGGGGGGGGGAGCAAAACTGAGGGCCACGATCAAGCGTACCGGTAGTATCAATTATGAAAAAATATTGTCCATTTAAACTCCTAGGCAGGTACGAATCGTCAGGTAGATGTTGGAGGCTTGAAGTGGTAAACGAGACATGCAACCACGATCCCGTTGTCTTTGAAGAGGGTACGCGGAGCTCCGGAAAATGGCCAACGATGAACTTGATCTGGTTGGAGGTTATATCGGAACGGCTTGAAGCCCCAACAAATTCAAGATGCCTGTAAAAGACCAGTTTCCAAGTTGTCAACCATCACTCAAGGATATATACAACTACTTACATAAGCTTAGAGCTGTAAAGAGAATTGACGATACCCCCATGATTGTAGTTGAAAACCTTCATAGTTTTACTTATATATAATATATATATATACATATATATATATATATATACATATATATATATATATATATAAGCTCGTGTTTATAATATTTATTAAAGTTCTATTTAATCCAATGCAGGTACTTGAACACCTTTTTGATAAAAATGGTTTCGTGTACAATACCCGGGAGAATGCTTCCAATGACAGGATGGAGGATATTTTCTTCTGCCATAATAAGTCGCATAAAATGTGCGTGCATTCCCTGATGTGTTATTGATTGACACGACGTACAAGACCAACATGTACAACTGGCCGTTGGTTCAATTTGTTGGTGTGACGTTGACATCAAAGTCGTTCTGTATTGGCCACGCAATTTATAATTAGGGAAAAAGAGAAGAACTTCACATGGGCACTCAAGAAACTTAAAGAATTGCTCGAGGATCGTATGTGTGACATTCGTCAACTTCGGGTCCGATTCGTATTCATTTTCGCATTCATTTATCTTATAAACCGACCCGTTTTGTAAACCGAAACCCTCGATATAATCAAAATGATGCATTTTATGTTACATATTTGTTTTATACTTGTCGGGTCTCAAAAACATCCTTTCCGGTCCTCAAAATGCCTTAAAAATGCTTTAAAACAACTCCAAGGGCCAAAACTGTCATTCTTCCAAAGTTTGGAGATCTAGCCATCCACCCCATAGCGATACGCGATGGGTGTGGTCGAATCCTCATCACGTATCTCTATGACCATCAGATTAGATTGTTGTTTGTTGGTTCTTTGTGCTATTATCCAATCCGAATTTTTTACCCATTAGACCTCATGCTTAACCCTTTCAATCTTATCCTGTATATACCTACCCTCATGCTTCATTAATCCCTGCTCATACTTCATCTTCTCTCTCAAATTCAAGAGTTTTAAGGTGTTTTTCTTTGTTCTTGGTAGTTTGACTTTCAAAAGTCAAACTGACCATAATACTTTATTTTATATAACATATTATTACTTATAACTTATGGCACAATATATATATTATATACACCCATTGTTACCTTTGGTAGTCACTTCCCTGGTCTCGGTCGGTGCAGTGTCGGGCCTCGTAAGGCAAGGCTTCATAGAGGACTCTAGGGGTCCCTGATATATATATATATATATATATATATATATATATATATATATATATATATATATATATTCATATACTTTGTTTATGCTTACTAACCATTCTTAACTTCTGCTCATTTTAGTTTGTATATCATATTTATGAAGTTCTATGGTTATGGGTTTGTAGAGACTAGCCTCAGTTTAACCGTAAATAGCTATAAACCATAAACCGAACTTTGTTTACTAGTTTTGTTAATTTTTTTAAACATGCTATGTTAGATTTAAGTTTCTAAAAACATTTTTATGAGTTCCATGGTTATGGGTTTGTAGAATCTAACCTCGGTCTTGACCCGAAACAAGATCCGAACCAGAAACCAAATTTTCGTTTAAAGACTTTATTGTTGACCTTTTGGTTGTAAAACTTAAGTATCATCATTATAAATTATTATACAAGTTCTTTGTTGTTGGGCATGTGGTAACCATTTTAGATCTTATTTCGAGATGGAAACCGAACCAAAACGAACTAAACCTATTTCACTCACTTAAGGCACACAAGTGTGTTTCTAGCTATCAAGACTTGTATATTTCTTTAAAAATACTTTATAAACTGATTTTAATTATTTTCTTGTAGTACTTGGAATGTTGAATCCAACTTGATCTTATAACAAAGTTTGGACCGACAAAACCGAACACTCACTTAACGGACGTTGTTAGTTCTAAAACAATAGAACTACATACTTGGTTAAGTCTTCTTTAATTTTATTGAGTTATCTCATAACATTCATTATTTTGGAAAGTTGACTTTGGGTTTGACCAATTATCAAGACTCGAACCAACAACCCGAAACACTCGTTAAAACCCGTTTTAGTATCTATATTATAAAGGGACTTGCATTCTTGCATTTTTACCCACCTTATTACTTAACATAGGTTGAGTAAATATTGAGGACTAGATACTTTAACCCGGTTTCGAGCAAACTTATATTTTTAAAGGACTATTATTATAATTTCTAGAATATTTACATTTTAAAACTTAAACTTTAAATTGTTTGCATTTCTTACCATTTATTTTATTTAAAGACTCCCTAGAGAACCTTTCTAATACAAGACTTCCTTTCACCTATTCTTTGCTCGTTAAACCTCATCCTCCCAGTTACATGTCATTTTACCGATCAACTTTATTACTTGAATGTGAGTACTTTCATCCCCTGTTTTCCAACTTTCGTTTTGGGGTGATTGATGTACATAAAATTATACATCTTTTTTGCATCATATAATCTCTAAAAACTGCAATTTCTATCAAATAACATAACACAGAAAGGCTACTTATCATAATAAAATACAATTTCAGGTGAAACCTAGTCCCAAACGAAGAAACAAGCGAAAAGACGAAGAAAAACGGAAGAAAACACAAGAAAAGAAAGAAACATGCCTCCATGCCTCAAGAAACACGCCCCCTTGCTTTTAAACACTAGAAAAGACAAAAAACTACAAGAAAAGACAAAAACTGGGAACAAAGACACGAGGTTGTGCTTTTTGCCCATGGGGCCGTGGTCATACATGAGAAACAACAAAACAAATCAGGCACATGTCATAATAAACCACGTGGGCGTGCCTACGTAAGCACGAGGCCGTGCTTCTCACTCCAGATTGCCTATAAATAGTGGCTCATGTTACACTCATTTGGTGTGCCTTGAAGAGAGTTCTATCCGGTTTTTACTTATAAAAACACCCACTAACACTGATATTGAAGATCTAGTGAAGAGTTTGAAGGCTTGGAGACCATCATCATCAACCATCATCATCATCCATAACCATCATCATTAAGAAGGAAGATTCATCCAAATTTGGTTAGATTGTTATAGTTTAATTATGTGTTTGTTATCATCATCCATTCTAATGTTCATAACTATGCTCATTATGAGATAAACTCCATTTACCATCTAAATCTATGATGAAGCTTTGTTTTACTTGATAATTATATAAAACATGTGGTTTAGTTGAGTAAAGTACATGGTTATCTTGCAATTATCTTTTGGTGAGAAATGTTTTACCATCTTAAATCAACAATTCAAAGTTGGTGATTGTCATTTCTATTGGCAATCATTCATGATCGATTCTTGTTCTTGAAAGATAGAAATACTTTGATAAATTATTGAAACATGGATCCTTATATTGTATTTAGAAATGATGAGACATAAGTTATGATTTATTTCTTTGAGTCTTGGTAATCCGAAAATGGCTTTGCTTAGGATATCATGCTAGTTAAAGAAATCATATGTTAATGGAATGTGTAAGTATAACCTACTTAAATCAACCAAGGGGAGGTTGTGTGAGTTAACTACAACCACCCGAAGTTGTTAGAATTGGTATTTGAGAAATCGGAGTCAATCCTAATCTTTCTACTTTACGAAACTTCTTGTCAACTTAAATTGACATTCTCGAGGTAGCATGACATTAGGAAAGGGTCGACTTTAAAATGTGCATGCTACTCCTTTTTTTGTCATAGATGCTCGCTTAGAAATGAGGAGCTATCTATCATATATTATTACGGCAAGTTTTACCACATGTTTACGTATTAATTATCAATGATAAAATGGAGTGGATGCTTGATCTTAGATGGTAACCTTCATATAATTGAATTACTTGTTTAGAATCTCTCGTCTTGGTCACCTATATATTATATTTAAGTATTTATATTTTATAAAATTTCAAAAAATAACCTCAAAATGATTAAAACCTCCGATTAAAGTAAAACAACGATTCATTATTAGAAAAATTTGTGTCCACGGATCGATACTTGGTTCTTACCAATACTATTCTACATATACGATAGGTACACTTCCCTATTTTGTGTGTGTTTAGTCGTTGTAAAAATCATTTTTATAAATTTAAAACACGATCTTGTGCAAATCTAAATATCCAATCCATCATATTTTACAAGCCACACTCGCACACGCATCAAGTTTTTGGCGCCGTTGCCAGGGACACGGTACGTTTCTAAGAACGATCCAAGTTTTAGTTTAATCATTGTCTATAATTGAACAAATTTTTCTTAACTTTTATTTAATTTGATTTTACTAACTATTAAACTATATAATTTTGTGGTAAGCCTAATTTTAACCTTTATTTGCCTAATATTTACCTTAGCTTAATTAACTTAGACCTTAGTTTATTTTAGATTAGCCTAACTTTAGCGTAACTTTAACTAACTGTTACTCTAGTTTTAATGTTGATTTAGTCCCATGTATGTCATCTACTTTTGAGCCTGGGCTTGTTTCTCCAATTTCTGATCCGGAACGACTCTTTCGTCGACGAACACGCTGAAACAATCAAAGACGAGTCAGTAGATGCCATCACATCAGGAGAAAATCAAACAGAAGAAATAATGTCGTCCCAGAACATGAACCAATATTCCAAGCCAACTCTCGAAGGCTATGGCAATAGAGTGACTCCACCTGATAACACCGAACATTTCGAAATCAAATCAAGAACCATTCATATGGTGGAAAATTCAGTTCAATTTCATGGTCTCCTCGACGAAGACCCTCTTTCTCATATATCTAGATTCTTACGCATATGCGGAACCTTTAAAATTCAAAACTGTTCAGAAGATCAGATCAAACTCATACTCTTTCTTTTCTCTCTAAGGGGTCAAGCCTTAGAATGGATAGAATCTCTTTCCTATGGTTCCATCACTACCTGGGACCAGATGGTTGAACAATTTCTCCTCCAATATTTTCCGCCTGATAAAACTACCAAATACCGAGCTAGCATTACCGGATTCCGGACCGATGATAATGAATCGTTACACGCAGCTGGGAGAGGTAGAAGAGTCTTCTGAGAAGATGCCCACATCATGGACCGAGCGTATGGTTACAAGTACAAACTTTATTTGATGCACAATTCAGTCAAAACAAATAGGCCATCGACCAAATCGCTGGTGGAGACCTGGGATCCAAATCACCTCACGAAGCATTTGAAGTCCTGGAGAAAGCTGCAAAGAAGAGTTTCGCTTATAACCCACCAAGATCTACACCAACCCATAAAGGAATACACCACGTGGATTCCAACACTCTTGTCACCGCACAGCTTGAAGCCCTTTCTAAGAAAGTCGAACAACTTCAAGCCGAACTATCGAAAACCAAGATCACCTGTGACACCTGTGGTGGAACTCACAAAACAAGTGACTGTAAACAAGTCATCATGGCCATGGAGGAAGTCGATTTCATCGCTCGTCAGAATAACGCTTTCAGCAACAACTACAATCCAGAATGGAGAAACCACCCGAATTTCAGCTGGAAAGACGGAGGTAACACTCAAACCCTACCCGGATTCAAAAGAAACTGATGAATCAACCCTTCCAACGTAAACCTCAATTTCAAGATCAAAGTTCTAGTAGCCATCAAAACCCAAGCTACTCGAAGATCGAAGAAATGCTAATCCAATTGATGACTAAAACAAATGAAGCAGAGAAGAAAGCCGACTCAAGAGCTGTTGATATCAGGGGAGTATTATTAAAACATGAGGTCGATCTCAAAAGTCAACAAGCATCACTTCAGAACCTAGAAACCCAAATCAGATAAATTGCCGGATAATTATCCGAAAGACCACCTGGCACTCTTCCAAGCAACACAATCACCAACCCGAATGCGACAGCTAACGCTGTTACACTCAGAAGCGGTTCAACCACTGTTGCCTCACCCACTTCAGAACCAGTTACGAAAAAGGAATCCCATGGTAAAACGCAGGAAAGACTTATTCCAACAGGCACCGTACAACCCAAGGAGCCCGTCCGAACTTATATTCCACCTATTCCTTACCCCGGACGGCTGAAGCAGGAGATATTGGAAGCTCAGTACGGGAAGTTTTTAGAACTCTTCAAACAACTCCAAATCAACATCCCTTTTATCGAAGCCATTGCTCAAATGCCGAAATATGCCAAGTTTCTCAAAGAAGTGCTAACCAACAAAAGGAAGCTGGAGGAGCTCTCGCATGTCACCCTAAGTGAAGAATATTCAGCAGTCCTCCAAAAAACGCTGCCACCAAAAATGACCGATCCAGGGAGCTTTACTGTTCCTTGTCTTATAGGAAATTTTTCTGTTAGCAATGCCCTAGCTGACCTAGGAGCTAGTATTAATTTAATGCTTTATGCGGTCTTTACAAAACTAGGGATAGGAGAACCAAAGCCCACCCGCATGAGCATTCAGTTAGCTGACTGATCTATTAAATATCCTTGGGGCATTGTTGAAAACATGCCTGTCAAGATTGACAAGTTTGTTTTCACAGTAGATTTTGTAATTCTAGGCATGGAGGAAGACAAAAGTGTACCTATGATTCTAGGAAGACCCTTCTTAGCCACTGTAAAGACTATTATTGACGTTTTCACCGGCAAACTCACTCTCAGGGTCAATGATGAGGCAATCACTGTTGACATAGGAAATTCTATGCAATATCCGCAACATCATGATGACACATTATATTGTGTCAACATCATAGATTCTATCGTGAGTTGCTATATGTGAAATTCCTCCATCGATAAACCGCTAGAAACACAAGTCTTAGACAAAACACTCAACATACCCGTTTTAGAAAACAAAAATATCAATGATGACTATCAGGAAGCATTAGAAGTAATATATGAAATCATTAAATGTAATGAAAAATCAAAACCATCAACTGAAGAACCACCAGCCTTAGAGTTAAAAGAACTACCAAACCATCTCGAATACGCCTTTCTAGAAAAAGACTCTCAACTCCCAGTAATTATTTCATCTCACCTTTCGAAAGAAGAGAAAGACGAACTCCTTAAAGTTCTCAAGAGCCATAAGAAGGCCATCGCATGGAAGATCATGGATATCAAGGAAATCAGTCCTTCGTTTTGTACTTACCAAATTCTCATGGAGGAAGAATACAAACCCGTGGTCCAACATCAACGACGTCTCAATCCCAACATGCAAGATGTGGTGAAGAAAGAAGTAATCAAACTCCTTGATGCCGGATTAATATACACAATCTTAGATTCACCTTAGGTTAGTCCCATTCAGGTAGTACCCAAGAAGGGAGGAATGACAGTTGTAATGAACGAGAAGGACGAGCTAATACCAATGAGGACCATCAAAGGCTGGCGAGTTTGCATTGACTACCGGAAACTTAATGACGCCACAAGAAAAGATCATTTTCCACTCCCTTTCATCGATCAAATGCTTGAACAATTATCGGGAAAAAATGTTCTACTGTTTTCTTGACGGATTTTCCGGATATTTCCAAATTCCCATTTCTCCTGAAGATCAGGAGAAAACCACTTTTACATGTCCCTACGGAACCTTCTCCTAACGAAGAATGCCATTTGGACTATGCAATGCCCCAGCCACCTTCCAGCGATGCATGGTGGCCATATTTCACAAATTCTCAGTCTTTGGAGATTCTTTCGATCATTGCTTGAAGAACCTCGATAAAATGTTAGCCAGGTGTAGTAAATCTAGTGCTCAACTGGGAGAAATGTCACTTTATGGTTAAAGAAGGCATCGTTCTCGGCCACATGATTTCTCAAAAGGGATTAGAGGTCGATAAAGCAAAAATAGAAGCTATCCCTAAACTTCAGCACCCAACCTCAGTAAAAGCCATTAGAAGTTTTCTAAGTCATGCAGGATTTTACCGCTGCTTCATAAAAGACTTTTCCAAAATAGCTAGACCTATGACCAAACTTCTGGAGAAAGACGCACCCTTCGTCTTTTCTGAAGAATGTGTTGAATCATTCAACATATTGAAAGACAAACTTGTCAACGCACCAATCATGACTACACCCGATTGGACCCTTTCATTCGAGATCATGTGCGATGAAAGTGACTTTGCAGTTGGTGCCGTACTCGGACAATGCAAGGAAAAACACTTTCACCCAATTTAGTATGCTAGTAAAACTCTTAATGATGCACAAGAAAATTATACCACAACAGAAAAAGAATTATTAGCAGTAGTCTTTGCCTTTGAAAAAATTAGATCATTCCCTCGTTCTTTCCAAAACCATAGTATACACCGACCATGCCGCCATACATTACCTCTTCAACAAGCAAGATGCCAAACCCAGACTTATCCGATGGATCCTAGTACTCCAAGAATTCGACATAGAAGTCAAGGATAAGAGATGAGTAGAGAATGTAGCCGCATACCATTTCTCACGCTTAGAATGCCCAATTTCAAAGGAACATCATGAGGAAATCATCAATGATAATTTTCCACATTAAGTTCTCACGCATATCCAAGTAGTCATACAGGATAAGACGAAAGTCCTTGGTTTGCCGACTTCGCAAACTATCTAGCTTGTAGAATCCTAAGAAAAGGACTTGCTCATCAACAACGAAAAAAATTCTTTTCCGACCTTAAGTTCTACTTCTGGGAAGATCCATACTTGTTTAGGATAGATGCCGATCAGGTTATTTGTAGGTGTGTAGCAGGAAATGAAAGCTTAGATATTCTCAAACACTGCCATGAAGGACCTACTAGGGGACACCACGGTACCGCCACTACGGTCAGAAAGGTGTTTGATGCAGGATTTTACTGGCCCACCATATAAAGATACACATGCTTTGATCCAAGCATGCGATGCTTGTCAAAAAGCCGGAAACATCTCAGCAAAAAATGAGATGGCTCAGAAAGGCATTCAAATTTGTGAAGTATTTGATGTATGAGGAATAGATTTCATGGGCCCATTTCTTAACTCATTCAGAAGTAAATACATCCTTGTAGTAGTCGACTACGTATCTAAATGGGTAGAAGCACAAGCTCTTCCCACTAACGATGCTCGAGTAGTTGTACGATTTATGAAAAAGTTATTTTCACGATTCGGTACTCCAAAAGCCCTAATCAGTGACAGAGGTACCCACTTCTGTAATGCTTTAATGGTCAAAGTCTTAGCACGATATGGAGTTCAACACCGAGCAGCAACACCATACCATCCTCAGACCAGTGGGCAGGTAGAGGTCTCAAATTGAGGAATTAAAAGAATCTTAGAAAGAACCATAGGGATGAATCGCAAAAATTAGGCAGAAAAGTTAGATGACGCTTTGTGGGCCCTTAGGACAGCCTACAAAACCCCCATGGGAACAACACCCTTCAAACTAGTTTATGGAAAGCATGTCATCTGCCAGTAGAATTAAAATACAAAGCCTACTAGGCTCTCAGAGCAGTGAACTTCGATTTAATGTCCGCTGGCATAAACCGGGAAGATCAAATTCATGAACTCGAAGAACTAAGAACGTTGGCCTATGAAAATTCATGGTCTTGCAAAGAAAAGACTAAACGTCTGCACGACGCCCATTTAAAAGGAAACAAGAAATTCCAAGTTGGCGATCGTGTACTGTTATATAACACACGTTTACGTCTTTTCCCAAAACAATTGAAATCACGATGGACATGCCCATACATAGTTGAGTCAGTCTTTGACTATGGGACAGTCGATATTTCAAATTCAAACGGCCAAAAGTTTAAAGTCAATGGACATCGATTAAAACCATATATCGATGGACCATTTGAAGAAGTTTCGGAGGAAGTGACCCTCCAACTCCCTAAATAGAAAATTAAGGAGACAAGGTCTGGCCAATACCTTTACAAACTAGGCCTTGTAAATATTTGTTTAAAAAAACACGGGGGCGTGCTTAAGAAAGTACAACGCTGTGCCGCAATATGCGGGCCAGAATCTTCGCTGCAAAAATCTCAGTCAGACTGGTTCTTAACAGAATTTTCAGAGTAAGAACACGGGCCGTGTTTTTAAAAGCACAGGGCCGTGCTTGGGTATCTGGTTGGCTATAAAAGGCACCTCTTGCCAATGAATTCTTTGCACCAACCAAACTTAACTCCATTAAATTATTAGCTCAACTACTGAAAATTAAATAAATACTCTATATACACTACGTGAATATCAACCTTCGGCCACACATGTGGTCTAGGTGTTTTGCCACACTTCGGCTTAAATGTGTGGCTAAAAGGTCTTTAACCATGTTTGAAAACCTTCCAGAATGTTTTGGCCACACATATTATTCTTCATGTGACCATTCTATACCTACTCAGGTACTTTTCGCCACACTTTGAAAAAAACTGTGACAAAAACTAGCCACATTATAAAAACGTGTGGCGAAATGTGACCTACAGTCATAGTTTGTTTGATCTTTGATACATGTGACCAAAAACACATGCATTAGCCACAAACTGTGACATTTAACTAGCCACATGTTTTAATAGTGTGACCAAATGTGACAAACGGCTACTGTATTGATAAGAGATGTGTCTAAAAGGTAAAAGATATAGCCACTTATATTACGTTGTGTGACCTAATGTCACATTTTCTAGCCACATTTTTAATAAAGTGGCGAAATATGACGAACAACCATTGTATTTATTAGTAATGTGGCTAAAACGCTTAAAATATATGGCCACTTATACGAGGTTGTGTGACCAAAGAGCAGTTTACTTTTATTTTTCCTAAGTTTCTTATTGTCACGTATACACTTATTATGTGTGGCTATAAGTGATAAATTGTCACACTTAAATATTTTAAGTGTGTCCAACTGTAATTAATGGCCACTTATACGAGTTTGTGTGACCAAAGAGTATCTTACTTTTGATTTTTATAAGTTTTTTATTATCACGGATACACTTATTATGTGTGGCTATAAGTGAGAAATTGTCACACTTAAATATTTTTAAGTGTGTCCAAATGTAATTAATGACCACTTATACGAGGTTGTGTGACCAAAGAGTATCTTAGTTTTATTTTTTATAAGTTTTTTTATTGTCACATATACACTTATTATGTGTGGCTATAAGTAAGAAATGGTCACACTTAAATATTTTTAAGTGTGTCCAAATGTAATTAATGGCCACTTATGCGAGGTTATGTGACCAAAGAGTATGTTAGTTTTATTTTTTCTAAGTTTTTTATTGTCACAGATACACTTATTATGTGTGGCTATAAGTGATAAATGGTCACACTAAAATATTTTTAAGCGTGTCAAAAACGTAATTAATGGCCACACGTTGATTTGACGAGTGGCGACATCATCATTGCCTTTACTGTTTCTTGTGCCGCCAATTTCAAATTGTCAGGGAGATGTACCGCCGGGTTCCGATGGTGTTTAAATACCAGTCACAATCACGATCACAATCCACAAATCACAATCACAATCCATAATCACAATCCACAATCACAATCACAATCCACCTTTCTTCCGATTATAATTTCCGATAATGGCTTCAACATGGGTCGAACGTGCACCGGGTGCTCATGCCCCCATCTACTACGACCCCACATTTTTTACCATACTATTCCACTTTTCTTTCGGCGCCGTTCGGAGGAATCAAAGGGTGAGGTTTGTGGACTATGTCCACCCTCACACCTTCACGTACCAACAACTTAACCGAATGGTTAAGTGGCTTGGGTACACGACTGCTGATTATTTCAGCATTGATATGGTAGTGCCGGGAATCGAGGTGCCGTACATCGAGTTGAACGACTTGGAGGACTTCAAGGACGTGTCCGTTTATGGGGCATTCCGTAGTCAGGTGAACCTTCGCCTCCAAAGGCTTAAGGACTCCACCTATACCTTGGATGGCATGTACGAGAGGATCATGCCCTCTCATACTCCAGAAGAGAATCCGGATATAGATTCGGATACGGAATCTACAGGATGTCTACAATGGATGTCGATGTAGATTCTGATATGGAGTCGGATGCTAGGAGTTAGTTTTATGTAATTTGGTTTTCTATATTAATGTAAATGTTATTATATTTTGGTACTAATATGTTATGTGAATTGATTAATCGTATTTAATTTTTTTTAAATACATAATCACTTATATTATGTGAATGTTATTATTTTAAATGTTATTATTAACTGTAAAGCGTATGAGCGTTTCCAAAGCATGATATATATAACTGGTGGCTGAAATTTAATGACAACAATAAACCAACTATAAAACAACAGAGACTTTAATGCCTGCAATAAAACTGGTGGCTAAAATTTATTAGGCTTTAATATATATGTTATGTGAATTCCAAACTTGGCCAAACAGAAAAAAATCTAAGGTTTCCACAGATCTTAAACTTCCCAAAGATCTTAAATTTTGATAAAATCCCTTCCAAAACTCAATGCCATCACCAAATCTTAAATTAGGTTACTGGTGATGGCATTGAGTTTGGAAGGGGTTTTTCAAAACTAAATTTTATTTGTTCAAAGGCTTCTTCAAAGTCTAAGACCCACAAATGCTTTGGTCAAAGATCTGAGTATGGAGGGTACAATTTTGGTATGCAGGTTAGTGAAAAGAATAGCATAATGGTCTTTTTTTTTTATAAAATGAGTTGATAATGTTTTGCAGGAAACCGGCTGTTAAAAAGTATGTTGAAACATAACCAAATAGAGGTTGTGCAAGAAACAAAACCATCAGACGAGAAATGATGACTGTCACCGATGGCCGGTTTGGGCGGTTTCGCGGTTTCCAACCGAACGATGAACACCCTAGACAACATGATGCATTTTTGGGCTTTCTTTGTATTAATGTAACTTTGATATAGCACGAGTGGCAATGTATTACCCTCATGAGGGAAAGTTACCGTACTAGATTCCTCATGGACGTCGTCATACGAATGCCCATAATTCTTGGGTGGAGTCATGAGGACAACATGCTTTTTTCTATCCAGCTGATCTTGAACCTAAAACACCTGGCGTGCTTGCGAGGTCAATATGAACGGATCATCCTTGTGGCCAAATTTGTTTAGGTCGACCGACGTGTAACCAAGAATATCATGTTTGACATGTTTACGGTCAACCTATTGGCACATGAAGACCGGAATTCTTTTAGTATGAAAATATATCACCCATATCTCTTGAAAAACCCCAAAATAGAAGTTTTGTCCATATGTCACCACGTCTTTTTTGATGTGCATGTCATCCGCCTCTACACCTACCCCGCTGTTCTGGTAAACTCTACCATCATGAGATTTTGTACGAAATTCAAAACCGTTGATGTGGTATGAGTCGTATTTGTAAACGTTGCGGTGTGCTCCGTGTGCAATCCACTTTACGGTTTTCGATACAGAACCTGGGGAGCCCGCTAGCTCTCTTTCAACCTGAATTTCATTACAAGGATTAGATTCTTCACCAACATTGCAGAAACTATAAAAGAATTTTAAAAATTATAGAAGACTTAATAAATTGATCTACCTTGTTGCGTAAACAGTCACCAAACTTTAAAGTATGCTCCTTCTCCAGCAATGCTTGTCGTTTACCATGCATTTGGTTTTTCAAAGAGGTATTGTGTTGTCTGCAAGTAGGAGTATATATAATATATTGTGAATTAATATATATATATATATATATTAATTTAGAGTATATATGTTAGTAATACTTACTCGATATACGGCGCTATTTCAGTCGTATTCTGCAGCACATAGAAATGTGCTCTCTTGAAAAGATCAGGAGAAACTTCAACTGATTTAACGCCCGTGACAGGAATTGTCTCCCCATTATCATCATGCTTATCATGTGGAATACCAACAATACTCTTGATGTTTTTTTGGTATTCGCTCAGAAACTCGATTGTTTCTTCCGCAATGTTCTCCTCAGCAATGCACCCTTATGGATAAGTTTTATTTCGCACATGCCCTTTGATAACCTTCATACACCTTTCAAAGGGATACATCCAACGAAAGCATGGTGGCCCACATAATTTTATCTCTCTTACAAGGTGCACGGTTAAGTGAACCATGAAATCAAAAAATGATGGAGGAAAGTACTTCTCTAGCAGGCACAGTGTAACTATTTGCTCTTCCTGCATCTTATCAAGCTCTTCTACAATGATTTCTTTGCTACAAATTGACTTGAAAAAAAAAACAAGCCTGATT
Organism: Bidens hawaiensis; assembly: GCF_021521415.1. Lineage (NCBI taxonomy): Eukaryota > Viridiplantae > Streptophyta > Magnoliopsida > Asterales > Asteraceae > Bidens > Bidens hawaiensis. Next base: position 243,305 of record NW_027495204.1, on the reverse strand, counting down.
ATAGCATTTCTCATTGGTTCTGGCATGATGGACATTATTGCAAGGGGCGAAAACTGTTGCATAAGCATGTGATAATCATGTGATTTAAGGCCTTGTAGCTTCCTTTCTTTAAGATTTACCAAACTAGAGAAGTTAGAACAATACCCTAGTGGAGCCTTCAGTTTATACAGTGTTTCAAGAAACATGTCTTTTTCTTGCGCTGATAATGTGAAGCATGCTGCAAGCAGTTCTGTATTGTTGTCTTTTGCTTTCGGTCGCAACTCCTTTTTAATCCCTAAAAACTCCAAATCCTTTCTAGCTGCCAATCCCTCTTTTGTCCTACTGGGAATGTTCAGCAACGTCCCGACAATACTTTCTGCCACATTCTTTTCAACATGCATCAAATCAATACAATGTTGGACAGGTAAATACTTCCAATAGCTATGCCATTGGTACCATATGTTGAACTTCTTCCAATATGGCTGCGGCATTTTGTTATCCCTTTTCCTCTTACTCCCACTTAGGGATTCGGATCCCTTTCCCCATTCATTGTTAATGTTTTTGACCTCGTCGTATATCTATTCCCCTGTCATAGGCTCTTTAGCGGTTCTCATCTCCTCTTTTCCGTTGAACGTCTTTGTTTGTTTTCTGAAAGGGTGGTCATGTGATAAATACCTTATGTGGGTAACATAACTCTGCTTCTTTGTGTGATAAAGTCGAACACACTGAGTGTCGCCCCGACACACCACACCACCTTTGAATCCACTGTAAGGGCAACCACATAGTGTACCAAGAGCAGGGTAATCATTAATCGTACATAACACAATTGCACGTAGTGTAAACATTTCTTGTTTATATGCATCATATGTTGGCTCCCCGACCTCAAATAAGGATGCTAGATCGTCAATTAAAGGGTGTAAAACACAACAATATTGTTTCCTGGCACTCCGGATATTAATAAGGAAAGCATGATGAATTTTCTTTTCATACACATCCAAGGTGGAAGCTTGTAAATGACTACTAAAACAGGCCAGACACTGTGGTTTCTGTTGCCTCTATGTACGTTGACCCCATCAGTGCAAATCCCTAGACGAAGATTTCTTGGATCGCTTCCGATGGTATCGGAGTACCTGTCATCTATGGCTTTCCATGCTGGTGAATCTGATGGGTGGCGTAAAATACCGGGTTTATTGGTACTCGTGGCGTGCCATGTTAAATTCTCTGCTGTGGTCTTTGATTGAAAGAGGCGCTTGAATCGTTGAATATTGGGAAAGTACCATAGTACCTTAGCGGGCATGTTTATGTAAGTTTTGTTAGTCTTCTCATCCACCTTCCACCTTGACTTGTTACAAATTGGACATGCTTCCAAATCCTTGTAATCCTTATAGTAAATAATGCAGTCATTGATACACACATGTATCTTTTCGTATCCTGAGCCCATTGCCTTCATCATCCTTTTGCCATCATACATATTATTTACCATTTCGTTATCTGCAGGTAGCATCTTTTTCAACAATTTCAGAAGTTCATCAACGAACTTATGAGATACCCCGTGCTTGCTCTTCAAGTTGAGTAATTGTACTAATGCTGTCTCCTTGCAATTACGAACTGCAAAATGTAGAAATGCCTTAACACCATCTTTATATGCTTTACTGCACCTGTCGCCTACTGACATCCAAGACTTATCCATCTTCCAAGAATTTTTTTATTAACTGTGTCACCAACGATATATATATATATATACACACTAATTAACGCCAATAAATGTAACCGACTAATTAAATGCAAAATATTTGGTACTCACCTGAGATTAATGAAGCTGTTTGGTAGGATTGAGATTGATGAGAGTTCAATAAATACACTAGCAGATCATTTATTTGGGTTTGGTGAGATTGTGAGATTTTATTTGGTCAATACTAATTGATTTGGGAGTCTTCCAGAAGATAACACGATTAATTGGCGGGAAAAAATGAAAATTTTAAACTTCTAAATTTCGTTATATAAATATTAGAAGAGGTTCTATTACGTTATCAGGGTGTAGCTCAAACGGTTGAGGCGCTTGTGATTAAACATAGATTGCAAATACTGTGGGTTCGAAAATCAGGAGGGAACATATTTTTATTAATTTTTTTATAATAATCTCTTTTTAATGAAATAAATACACTGTGATTTTGAAAACACTCAAACTAAACTACTCATTAAAAGACCTTTAAATCCGTTCAGAAACATAAAAATACATCATAATAGATGGTCTAAAATCATAACAAAGTTTCTTAGCCTTTAATTACAAAACTAATTAAAAGCCCTAAAAACAACAATAAGCAAATAAAATACAATATCTTCACTTTTTTTTCTGATTCAATCAGTGAAGCTACACTCCTTGCAAGTTTATCCTCTAATGACTTATTTGCCCTTATCAAGATAGGAATTATGTCTGTACATCTTGTGCACACATCAGATCTTGTGGACGAAACACAATCAGACCATGTAAAGAAATCACATTTTTTGCCCTAAGTTAAAAAATATAGAGTTTAGGGTCAACAATTGTAGATGAATTCCAACTTTATTTGCAATTTCACTAACCTGAGATGCACAATTGTAGAACCTCCGACCTGGATTTTTGGTGGTCCTTGATGTTCTTAGAATAGCTTCTTGACCACAAAAACAATAAACCTGAGATCGATTGTTACTGGATGTTGTGGTCCGCGATGAGATTTCTTCCATGGTGAAAAAGGAGTTTTATTGAAAACAAAACTAGATATATAAGTATATATATAGGAGGGTTTAGAAAGGAGTTGTTGTACACATGCGTGTTACTAGCGTTTTAGGATATTTATATATGTCTTTGTACAGTAGCGTGTTGCAAGCGTATTAGACTCTTTTGAACAAATATATAACATATTTTAAGCTAATTGATTACACGCATTTATAACAAAGAAAGATGAGAACCATTAATCCAAATTTATCATTCGTTAAAAGATTCATCACAAAAAGTACCATTAATTACAATACATAAAACATGTTAAGAAAGCATTTTAAGATAATCCATATTTACCATTCATCAAAAGATGTCATACAAAAAGTACCATTAATTACAATACATCACAAAAAAATCAAGACCAACAAAGCTAACATCACTATCACTCCGCCTTGTCCACAGTCTCCGCCCCCATCTCCTTAAAACTCATGTTGGTTGACACCGTAGTTATGGTGTCAACCAGGGTCTCACACACTGAGTCATAGCATTCAGACTGTTGTTTCTAATAGTCAGCAACCATTTCTCGAAACTCATTGTCGTCTTCAAACAACATGATTTTACAAGAGTCGAAGGTCTTTGTTTGTTGGTGCATGATGTCAGTAGTTCATGTCGAGTGTCTGTAATCGTGTTAGTTAGATTTGAGTTTTGTATGTAAGCGAAGTTGCTAACATTATATGGGCGAACTTGTTAGACAAGCGAAGTTAGGGACAACTTCGCCTGAACATGCCAGGCGAAGTTGTCGTGTCTATATAAGCTGTTTTGTTTACGGCTTATAGATTAATTAAGAATTCAGTTTATTCGTGTATTCGAGTCAGAGAGTTTGTATTCAGTGATCATAGTATCACGTGTTTACGGTTGGAATACAACGTGTGTTTGATTATCGTATCGTGTGTTAGCTCGTATTGTTTTCTATACTCGTAACGTCTTACGTAGGGATTCCGCACCTACGTAGAACGCGATATCTCGTGTAGATCCGGCTGGGAACCTACATTGTTTTTTCGAATGCGTGTCTAGCCCTAAACGCTTCGACTGTCTTCAACAAAGTGTTGTCTTTCTCTTTCTCAAGATCCATCATTGTTTTCACCATGTTCTTCACGGTTTTGTCAGAAGAATACGTTTTTATTATCTTTCTGAAACTGTTAGTGTGATTGAATAAGCAGTAATTTAGTAAGTTTGATTTGTAGTAAGATATAGTAAGATCTAGTAAGATATAGCTTAACTTTAATGTAGGCTATTATTACCATAATATTTTTCCCGGCATTTTTGACAGGTGAGTATAACTGTGATCAATTAATTCTGACAGGTGATATAAATGCAAGTAATCTCTTGATTAAACAAAAACACATGAGACAAGTTTGTGCGTTTCCAAGCGTGGGACACCCTTTTGTTTTTTTATTACAAAGTTAGTATTCGTCAGGTTACGTTTCCCAAGCGTGGGACACCCTTTTGTTTTTCTATTACAGAGTTACTATTCGTCCGGTTGCGTTTCCCAAGCGTGGGACACCCTTTTGTTTTGTCTGTGAGCCTTTTGGTTATATATACCCACACCACATTTGTGAAACTCATATACCTACATAATTTTAAATTATTTTTTTAGTTAATAATGGATTGCTCGTTATCATCATCATCATCATCATCATCATCATCATCATCATCATCATCCAGATCCTACAAGGCTGCCCTCAGAAGGCATATTGAGGTTCAAATCGAGATAGATAAAGCTTGTCGGAAAACTCTTACTGAAGAATTTTTAAAGACTAGCAACAGCTTGGATGCCAGGGATGTCATTGCAAAAGTTCTTACTCGAATGCCCGCTAGTACTATCCGAGATCTTGCTGTTTTGTTTATGGTTGATGTAGGACAGAGTGAGCTTGACGAGTTAAAACTTTTGGGCAAGGAAATTCTTGAACTGAATTGATCAATGGAATTGAAGTTGAAGTTTCTTATGTCACTCAGAGATTAGTATGTGATGGTGTTTCATGAGTGTTTATGATGTAGTGATGGTGTGTTTTTATCTGTGTCACCCAGAGATTAGTAGTAATAAAATTTGTATGTTTGTGATGGTGTGTTTATATGTGTGTTTTGGTAATAATAAAAATTTTATGTTTGTGTTAAAACATTGATTCAACATGTAACTATTATCTTAAAGTGCATTACAAACTGATAACAGAAGACTAGAGATCTCCATAACAAGTATCTTAAAGTACATAGCAGTCAGTTTTGAAATCATTCAAATTTTTTGTTACCTTTTCTTAAGTTCAGCAATCAACTCTTCTCTGGTTAAATGAGTGTCGTCATTTTCATAGAATAGCAGTGCTTTCTTGATAAGAGTATTTCTGTGTTGGTTTATATCCGAGAGGAGGATTTTTCACAAATACTTTGACCTCAACCATTTTAGCTGTCTTTGTTGTTTATGACCTTCCTTTTTGAAATTACACCCCCATGGTCTCTTTCCATCATATGTCGCCATGTGTCTCATAGCAAAACTACCACAATCTATTCCATTATTTCTTGTTCTCCATGTCATCTTCAATCTATTGAAAATTTTTATAACAGGTATGTATGTTTTTTGGGTTAAAGGTATATATGTTTACCAATATATCAGGAGTCTTTCCGTATCTTTCTTCAAAATTCTCTCTAATTGCTTTTGATTTGTCTTCTAAGCTTTTAAACTTTGCATCAACTGGTATTTCTTGATTTGCACTGTTGTCAAGTAATTCTATCACTCATGTTTAAAGTTTGAAGGTAACCACAAAGAAATGATCGCGTTGTAGAATTGGCACGAGCACTATAGCAACCTCCTTGAGTGATAAAATTCCACTCCTTGCCAATTCTGTTTCGATGTTGTCTGAAAACACATCCAGTCTTTCTTTGTCTGTGTAACCCCTTGACTCAGCATAATGGTCTCTTGTCTATATAATATTAAAATGCAGATGATTAAAGCGTTTATTGTGCGTTTTCTAATAGTACAAACAAAATAGATTAATTTGTACCAGCACAGTGTTTGAAGCAAAGAATCTGAACGGTGATGCTGCAGATTTTTTCTTTTCTTCATAGTTCAGTACTTCACTGAATGCATCCATTGCATTGATGGCTATATAAATGCATCCATTGCATTGGTGGAAACTTTCAAAGACCACCTTGAACGATTATGTGTGAGTGGACTTGTAGACCTCCTCCCAAATGTCTTCAAGACAAAAAAATATATACTCTGAAATTATTTCTTCATCTACTGTGACACTAGCGGATACGTCAACCTCTCTCAGAAGATATGGAGAGTTTAGTGTAATGAGGCTATCACTTGTTGACAATCCAGTGTCAACTGTTAAACATAAAACAACTCACATTAAATTTGACTGAAAATAATTATAACTATAATTAAATACCTTCAACCCCTTTTGGTTTTTGTTTATAATTAAATACCTTCTTTTGCCTACGCAATCACTGTATTAACAACTTCATCAATATCTGCAACATTGTTTTCTTGACCTGCATCACTTGCATCATTTTTTACGACAGCCAAAGATGTAATATGTTCAATTGTGATTATAATTAAGCTGGTATATAATTAAGCTGATACATATATGATATACCTTTTTGAGCATCCACTGGACCACCAACACCAACATCTGAATCAACTGCATCACACAAATGTAATAAGTTTAAAATAACAACATAAGTGTTTTAAGAGCGTTTTAATTATACTAATAATTAATTTAGCCCAAATACCTTTTAGAGCAGCCACTGGACCACCAACACCAACATCTGAATCTTGTGTTTTAGGGACCACATTATTAGTGAATCTGTTTTCCCATTCACGACATCTAGCAAAGATATTCTCATTTGATGGATGTCTATCCTTTCCTTGACGGACCAACTCGTTGTTCCCGGAGAAAATTTTATCAAATTTCTTCAACTTGTTATCCATTTCCTTATTCCAAGACTGTAAAAAGAAAATGTAGTTATTGTTAATTCAAACACATTTTATATTTATCCCAGCCAGTTGTAATGGAGTTAAATAATAGTCAACAAGCACGATAGGCATTTGCAAACTTAAAGGTGAATAATCTCTTACATAATCATCCAAATCTTGTTCAGCTGTTTGATCGGCATTATCTGTTTCAGATGCACTTTGACCATCTGTTTTTTAATTACATATAATGTTGTATTACATAAAATGCATGTAGAGATAAGAGATATGAGAGTTTTTTAGAAGAAAATAACAAGTTTAATACCATGTTCTTGTTTCTCCTCAACTGCAGTGTTTTCTTCAACTCCAGGCTTACCGGCAGCACTAACTGTCACAGCAGCAGTAGCAGTAGCAGCCGCAGCAGCAGTCTCATCAAATCTCTTCCCGGCAGCACTAACTGTCACAGCAGCAGTATTAGCAATAGCAGAATTAGCAGTCTCATCAAGTCCCTTCCCGGCAGCACTAACGGTCACAGCAGCAGAAGCAGCAGCATCCGCATCAATCCCTTTCCCGTCAACACTAAACGTCACAGCAGCAACCTCAGTAGCATCTTCTTCTAAGGGAGGACCATTATTCTCCAAGTGTTTTTCCATCTTATTAATAGTAGTTGTTGTTATGTAGTTGACTGCAGGCGTTGTGACGGGAGTCCTAAATGGACCATATTTTTTCTGGTATTCATGCGTGTAAAGCATCACAAGGAAGGTGATCGGACCGTTGTATTGAGCGTTGATACCTCTCCATTCTTCCTTTGTCATTTTCAAGTTTTCAATAACATAGCTGCACCAGTCCATATTTGGAAAATCCGAGGTTTTATCAACTGCGGAGATGAATCGTTGATTGACTGTTGTTGATTTTGTCACAAATCCTATACAGGTGTTGAACAACACAAGGAAATTAATCTTAAACAGTTCACCAACTCCTTGATCCGCGGCCAGTTTGTCTTTCACATGCTTTATACTTATTCTTGAATTTGTCAGGAATTGATTTTTGAACAAATCTGTATTAACATCTTCCCTCAATCTTGGTCTACTCTTATCTAATACAGGAATCTTACCCATTGATATCCCCAACACTTCATGTACTTTTTGTGGTGTTATCTTAATAACACCGCTCCCAATGTTCAATTCATTTAAACGGTTATTATAGTTCATGAGCAACCAATATTCCAAAGTTGTTGGAGTTTGGGTTACTTGAAGTCTTAACATTGACCCGAAACCCATTTCTTCTACACAAGTTTTTAGGGCAGTGGTCATTGCCTTCACTGCATCAACAACATTAATAGGTGCACATCTATTCTTCAATTTTTTGTCTACAAATTCAACAAAAGGTTTTCCCCTCTCGGCTGGCTTCTTTTCTTTAATGGCTCTCTTTTTCGAACGCTGGAAGTCCGGGCCAGAGGTGCTGTGTTCCACCTGTTTCCGCTTTGACAACAACCTGTCGATTTTTGTGTCAAGGTCTGAATCAGAGTCTGCTTCCACAACATGTTTTGTTTTCCCCACCGGAGCAACTTTTTTAGTCTTCCTTTTATCAGTCTTGTTTTTTTCGACAACTGAATCACATACATACAATAAAACACGGGGGTAGGGGATAACAACACGAATCACAAGGAAACAGAAAACTCTTATCAAACATCACAATGATAATTCTCATACCAAATCCATAGCACGCTAATCATACACTTATAACATGCTTTAATATTATACATAGATTTAAAAAAACAAAGATATGTATTACAACAACACACTAATCAAACGCTTTAATACATACGAAGATTCAAACAAATGCTTACATTTTAAGATTAAGTAAACCTAAAATGCTAAAAAATCATAAATTAACACCTGTTCCATTTTTATTCTGAGACCTATCGTGCTTTTGCTTCGTCCTTGGTTCCGTTCCAGAAGTAGATGAGTTAGGGTTCTTCATTTTGGTTCCGTTCCAGAATAATTAAACCACTCGGGCTTGTGCTTGTGCTTCACAGTAGAAACGAATCGTCGACGGTTTTTAGGAATATTGAGTTACGAGGTTGAATTTTGGGAATAATTATCGCCATTCCAGAAGTAGATTAGTTAATCGTACGGTTAGTATTGTATAGCAGCAAAAAGGCGCGTGCTTTTAAATTTTAATCGTACGGTTTGTATTTCATAGTAGCAATATATATATATATATATATATATATAATATTAGATGGTGGTGGACGGTGGCGGAGGTGTGGTGGTTTGTGGTGGCGGATGTGTGGTGGTGGTGGGCAGTGGGTGGTGGTGGCGGAGGTCGGTGGTGGTGGTAGTGGGTGGGTGGTGGTGGCGGAGGTCGGTGGTGGCGGGTGGGTGGTGGTGGTGTTGGGCAGTGGGTGGTGGTGGATGGGTATAAACAAATGTATATATATTTATATATAATATTAGTGGGTGGTGGTGGTGTGGTGGGTGGTTGTGGTGGGTGGTGGTGGAGTGTGGTTAGTGGTCGGTGCTGGAGGTCGTTGTGGAGAATGTGGGCGGTGGATGGTGGTAGTAGGTGGTGTGTAGTATGATTGTGGATATGTAATACATGAGACGATGACGGTGCTATCCCGTATGATGACCGTGATGATTGGCCCAATTATGACGAGACGATGCTAATATAACAACCTGGGTTATTGGTGGTTATCATATTGATGCTGCTAACCTATATGGTACGGTTTGCTTACGCCAACCCATACGATGGCGATTGTAGCTTGTACGAAGAGCATGACGTCTATGATGATGATCACACATATATGATGATGACCAATTATATGTACCTATATGACAATACGCCACACAGGCGCGCGCGCGCACACACACACATATGTATATGTTGATGATGATGGTGACACCGATGTTTAATGACATGTAACCCGTATGATCGACGACGACCATGATAACGTATACGATGGTCATACTGATGGTAGCATGTACGAATGATGATGTCGTTTGATGACGACAACAATTCATAAGACGGTGCTGACAGTGATCGTTAATATTGGGCGTTTTGTTTACGATAACCCATACGATGCTGACTCCATCCTGTACATGGCAATCGGATGATGATGATGATGCTGACGATGATATTGATGATGATGATGTGTGACGATGATGACGACACTGATAGCAAGATATATGTTACCCGTATGATCAACGCCGACTACGATAGCCTATACAATGACCACGTTGATTACCCGCACGTCTGATGATGATGCCATTTCATGGTGACGGTGATTGATGATTATGATGATGATAACCACTATAATACATGATAACCATGATAACTTTATGATGTTGATCATCATCATAACACATATGGTGATGATGATAACCTAGAAGATGATAATGATACAAAACTACATATGATAATGATAACACTAGAATGTTATGAGCTTCTCTATTACGAAGTTGTAAATCTTATCCAGAAAATCTTACTAATGGTTAAGATAATACTTCAATAATGGAAAAAATTTTAATTTTATTTAAAAAATACGATTTATTAAACGAACTCAACTTTTATCGAAATTTAATATCGGAATGTTAATAAAAAAAACTAAAAGTAAATGTTTTTATACTATTTTTAAAAAGTTATAAAACAAAAACCAAAATATATATATAATTAAATGTGTAGAAATAAATAAAACCAAAATTCAAACCCCTTTTAACTTCAAAACCCTAAATCGACTTCTGCTTCGCTTTACTGTAATTCATAGACATCGCTTATCCTGGTAAGAATATAAAAATGCCACGTCTCAATAATGGAGTTAAGTTCCTGGTAGATATCGACAGCGATTCCATGAGTAGGATGGTATGTTAATGTTATCTGGTTAATTTTTTTTATGAAACATTTTACAGTTTTGCAACATATACATTCTAAGAACATTTTTTGTGTTACTTATAGCTCATTCCTAAAGCTGTTCAACCAATGTTTGCTGACATGAAATCGAATACCGGCTGTTGTTTGATTTATGATCAAAGTGGTAGAACGTTTTATGTTGTTATAATCAAAGTACCTGATGACTTTTATTTTGGAACCGGTTGGACTGAATTAATCAGAGAATGTTGTATAGAAGCTGGAACATATGTTGTTTTTGAGCTTAAATCAAGATCTATGTTGAATATGTTTACTTTCAAAAGAAATGTAAATGATCAATTCGGTACTATGATATGTATTCCAGTCAGAAACCGACACGTCCATTACTTATTAAGTTTTAATTTTTGTTTTTAATGATTGTTTCCAAATTCAAATGTCTTTTAATTAACATGTTTAATAGAATTTCCCTGAGTGGTACGTGATTCAAGAATTTGGTGACAATTACATGAATTTGCTTTTCGAGCTTATTGCTCCAGATCGATATATGTTTAAAGTTTCATGTCTTTGGGATGGAATGGGTTGTAGGCTAGAGGATGGATGGATTGAGGTTTTTAAACAAACCAACTTGAAAGGTGGTTCGTTTTTTGTGTTTGAAATCATATCAGATAAGACATTTCATATTAATGTCTTTCATGAAGATGGCATAGAATTTATCATTCCTGGTCCAAATCAGCTGTTTCTCAACTATCAATTAAGCAATCAAGGTAGTTCCTCCCAAAACCCAATTCATCTTGATGAACAAAATGATGACTCTAAAATCGTCTTCCACATGAACGTCACCAAAAATTGGTAAATTGAATTTTTAAATTTCTTTTTTATTTACAAGTATATTTGAAATTTGATTTTCACAGCGTCTTCCGGGTCACATTGCTACCAAGAATGATGCCTATGATGGAATGCTAATCACTTTGGTCAATCCCGAAGGTCGTAAAAAAAATGAAACTCCATGGTGAAGTGTCGAAGCTGAAATTCAGATATTCTTTAAAAAATGGAAAATTTTCAAGGAGGAAAATGAATTACAGATTGGTGATAAGTGAATATTTGAATATGACTTCAATGAAGGTACTTTGTTCATTTCAAAAGTTGATTAGTGATTTGGTGATGTTTGGAACATTTGGGAATATTTGGTGATGTGTTTGTGAATTTTGGAACATTTGTGATTTGGTCACTCTGGGTAATATTTGTATGGTTGTATTGATACACTTTTTAGTTTATTGTGTTGAATGTTGGTTGGTTAGCTTTTAAATGCTTTACTTTTATAGTTTCTTGTATCATCTATTTTGTTATTCACTCTTATTTTGTTTCATGGAATGTATTGTAATGGTGCCTTTTGTATGAAAACTTTTAATGAATGGTAATTATGGAGTATCTTAAAACAAATCGAAAAAACTAAAAACACTTGGTTAAATCTAAAAATAAAACAAAAAACACTTTGTTAAAAAACACTATTACGCTTGTAACACGCTAATGTACATAAACATATATAAATATCCTAATACGCAAGTAACACACTTATCCAACCATCTTCTGTCAAAGTGTCTATTTTCAGCCACAGGTTCTCTGTCGTAAAAATTATGCCAATAATCTATTGGTTCTTAACTAAAAGGGAGGCAAAACTCAAAAAGCTCCAAAATATTGGCTCCAAATATTCAAAACCTCCAAATTACATTTAACACTCCAAAATCAAATTACACTCCAAATTATTAAAAATTTTCCACTCCACAAATCAGCACGACAGTGATTTATACTCCAAATTACACTTCAAATTATTAAAAAACAATCGATGATGAAGCTTATAGATGAAAGAATCGAAGAAGATAATGTTTTATACTTCGATGAGGAAGCCAACGACGATGACGACGCTCAATCAGACGACACTGAAGGCTACTTTAGCAAGGAAGCCAACGACAACGACGGTGAGACTGGTATGGACGATGATATAGGGACGATGGCTATCTAACCCATCAACAGTTTTGCTACTACTCAAAAACCTACACGGAGGTTGACGAGGTTACCTAAGCTACGTACCGAATATTCAAACTCTGGTGGTGTCAGACTGGTAGTGGATTTTGATAATCTGGGTAGGTTCACTGGCTAAAACAAATCAAAGTTTGCAAGTTTTTTAGGGGATGTTGTAAGGGAAATAGTTGGCTTAAGACATTTAAGTTGGAGGGAGGTCACAAAGGAGCTTAGAGATAAATTGTGGGAACAAATAACGGTTATTCTTAATTTTTATTTGTGAATTTTATAATTTGAGAAGTAATTTACCTTTATTGTATTATATTATGCAGAAATATTTTGAGATTGAGGCGTCTCACAGGCCTTCTGTGATGAATGGCTTGGACGCCTTCTTCGGGATTTCAGAAGAAAAATGTATGCCAAATACATTATGCCGAACATCGGTAAACCTCTGAAGCTGAAGGCGATACCCAAGGGACACAGGACGATGATCAGGCAAGAAGACTGGGATCGCTTCGTTGAGTACACGCAATCAGAGCAGTTTCAGGTATAAATCCTCTACTCTGCAAACGTAGATTGATTGACTATATATGGTTTATGTTTTTTGTTTAAATATAATGAAATGATTATAATGTGTGGTTGAAGAAAAATCGGCTTCATAAAAGGGACCTCGAGGAAAGAATGTTTTTGATCATCACATGGGACGAGGGGTTATACCTACCTTCGAGAAAAACTGGTAATCACCGTCAGCTGCTTTCTCTCTAGTTCAATGATTTGTTGGTTATGTGTCTAACGCATGACCGTCAGCTGCTTTCTCTTGAATATTTTACAAGGTCAAAAAGAAGGAAATCGAACTGGATGAGATCCCCGGCCGTGCATTAATGTGGATGAAAGGAAGGGAGGACAAAGATGGTGCATACAAGAATGTTGTTGTCGAAGGCGAGGCAGCAAAATTAGTATGTTTTAGTATTAAACTTTTTAAATCATGTTATAGTCAATTCATTGCCTTATATTGGTGTCAAGAAAACTTGAGCCTGTATAACTTGTCTCAACACTTGATGTGGATGCATAAGCGTGTTACTAGCGTATTAGAATATTTATATATGTTTTTGTACGTAAGCGTGTTACAAGTGTATTAGAATATTTGTTTTCTTGAAGGTTCAGCATGAGGAGCAGATCGCCTCCAGAACCCTAGCATTTGAACCGTGCACAGATGTCGTCACCTTAGTGCTTGGCAAAGAGAAAGGTGGGTTTTTAAAAGGGATTGGGTACGGATTGATAACAGGTAAATATTGGGGTGTGAGTCGGGTAAAAGGCTCGTTTAAGCAACGGATTGCCCAACTTGAGTATGAGACGGTGCAGAGAGATTAAGTGGTGAATAGGTTGACGACTCTACTAGAATCCACGAATGCTATGCTAGCAAGCTGTGAGAAGAAACAGTTAGCATTTGAGGCCAGGTTCAGACATCTCGAAGGATTGTTGCCGCAAATGTCGGCAAGTCAAGTAAGTGACGTATGCTACATATTAATTAATGCATTCGACATACATAATTGGCACTGTTTTTGTCACAATTCGTAGGTAAATCCTGATCCCAACCAGGTTGGTTCTAACCAAAGTACTAGTGCTGTGGCACAAAATAAAATGCCAGCACCAGTAAGTATCTGACAGTTTCTTTGTTTATTACAACTTTCCATGTGATTTTTCATTTTCCATAACCTAATAAATTGATTTGTAGGCCAGTTCTGTGGGAAATATCTTAACCTCGGGTGAGGCTGTGCAACAAGAATCCGCTTCTCAGGTAAGCATTTGACAGTTTAATTGATTTGTTTTAATAATTAACTTTCCATGTGAGTGTGCTGATTTTGCATAAGTTAATTGTAGGCCAAGTCTGCGGATAAAATAGTTGTCAAAACGGTACCTGCTCCCCATATCGCGACATCAGTAAGTATTTGACAATTTCAGTACTTTTTATAATTCATTTCCAATGTGAGTGTGCTCATTTTCTATTACCGAATTGCAGGCCAAGTCTGTGGAAAAAAGTGTTGACCAAACGGTAGTCGATTCCCATAGCGCGACATCAGTAAGTATTTTGCAATTTCAGTTTTTATATTTTATAACCTAATAAGTCTAACAATTCCAATTTCTTTTATATTACCAATGAAGCCTATAAAGAACAATGTTGACCAAGCATCAACACAACTACACCACACTCCGGATAGTAACGGCTCGAAAAAACCATCAGTAAGTATTTGGCAATTTCAGTTTTTCCTTTAATTGTTGATTGATTCATTTAATGGTTTTTAGGTAAAACGAAGAAGCCGTAAAAGAAAAGTTGATGTATCTACGGATGAAGCTTCCCCACCTGCTGACATAAAGGTATGTACTGCACGAAACATTGTTAATTTCCCACCAACATGGGTATGTACTTATATATTGACTTCAACTAAGCCATCTTAATTTCACATGCTGGTTTATAGGTGTATGAGTGTCGTTTGTGTGTGCATGACAAGGGTAACAAGGTGGCAAATGGTAAAGTTCATTGGTCATCGGTTCCACAACAGTTGCATGGAAAAGCAATCCCGGAGGGTTGCTATAAAGTTAATATTGATGGAGTTATAAAGGAACAAGCAATTATTCCATGTGAGGCAGGTGAAATTACGACTGTTGTCGACGCAATTGGTACTTTTGTTGCTTGGCCAGAACACCTAATCTTATGTGACCAGGTGGTTGGTTCCCTTTTAACTTAACCGAACCAATATCTATGTTCATTTTCATTTAGTTTAAAAAATGAACACGTATGTTCGTTTATGTTCATTTGTTTATAATCTAAACTCACGTAATTGAACAAAGATAAACAAACATAAACAAACATCCAGCCGAAAGGTTCACGAACAGTTAAACGAACGTTCGGTTCGTCTGCAGGCCTACTATTTTGTTCTATTCAATTACAAAATACGACATTAATTATACATATTTGTTTTTCATATTCTGTTGTTCCAGCTACCACCACTCCCATCCTCAAAAGAGCCAGACAGAGCTGGCAAGAAAGCAAAGGCAAAGTACACAACTATAGACCGGGTGACCAAACAGAAGACAAGGAGTAGTGCCAAGAAAACCGACGCCTTAGCCAGTATATAGGTAGTCGTTATTTTTGTATTTTGTATGATATTTTGCATATACATTTTCTTAAGTGAATATTATTGTTATTATAATTTGTTTCTAATTTTGTTTTGTCATGCTTGCTTATAGCTGTTTTATATTACTGCACAAAAATAAAAATAATTATATATTGCCTAATTACACACAATTTGGCCACATAGAACACATTAAATAGGTGTGGCCAAAATTAAGACAATAGCCACACCTGAAATTAAAAAAATTAGAGTCTATAAATGACCATTAGCCACAACATAAACATTTTTGTGTGACGAAAAGTATGATAATAGCCTCACTTTATATTACAAAAGCATTATGTGTGACAAACGGTAAGACAATGGCCACACCACAAACTACAAAAGAGTGTTTGAGTGGCAACTTAACATTTTTAGCCACATTGACAACAACCTCCAGTGTCTATATGATATTATTAGCCACACAGTACCTCACTATGTGTGACGAAAAGTTTGACAATAGCCACACTTTAAATTACGAAAAGCATTATGTGTGACAAACGGTAAGACAATGGCCACACAACAAACTACAAAAGAGTTTTTGACTAGCAAGTTCACATTTTTAGCCACATTCACAATAACCTCCAGTGTCTATAAGATATGATTAGCCACAGAGTACCTCACTATGTGTGACGAAAAGTTTGACAATAGCCACACTTTAAATTAGGAAAAGCATTATGTGTGACAAACGGTAAGACAATGGCCACACCATAAACTACAAAAGAGTGTTTGAGTGGCAACTTCACATTTTTAGCTACATTGACAACAACCTCCAGTGTCTATAAGATATGATTAGCCACACAGTACCTCACTATGTGTGACGAAAATTTTGACAATTGCCATACTTTAAATTAGGTAAAGCATTATGTGTGACAAACGGTAAGACAATGGCCACACCACAAACTAAAAAAGAGTGTTTGAGTGGCAACTTCACATTTTTAGCTACATTGACAACAACCTCCAGTGTCTATGTGATATTATTAGCCACACAGTACCTCACTATGTGTGACGAAAAGTTTGACAATAGCCAAACTTTAAATTACGAAAAGCATTATGTGTGACAAACGGTAAGTCAATGGCCACACTATAATCTACAAAGGAGTGTTTGAGTGGCAAGTAAACATATTTAGCCACTTTTAATGTAATATCCAGTGTCTATATCATATAATTAGCCACTTTATTATTAAATTTAAGTGGCCATTTCTTTGCTATATCCACATGGTATAGGTCACAATGCAAGCTTAACAAAACCATATTGGCCACAATAATATAAAATTCATGTGCCTGAAACATGAATTCATGTGGCTATATACGTGCAATGGTTACTCATAGTAATTTGTCATGTGGCCATTTTCTACCGTTTAGCCACACTTATTGGAGAGGCTTCTTGATGGCCAACAACTAATGCCTGTACCCTTTAGCCACACTTATTATCACATAAGACCACTAAAAACTGTGTGTAGCCATATCATACCCACGGTGTTGCGACCTTTGGCCACATATGACCTGAACCAAATGTGTGTGGCTAAAGGCCTACGGCCACACTTTTTTCGTGTGGCCGAAGGTCAATTTTCACGTAGTGATATACTCACCTGTCTAATCTGTTATTCAATCACACAAACATTTTCAAAAAGATAATAAAAATGTATTCTTATGACAAAACCGTGAAGAACATGGTGAAAGCAAGGATGAATCTTGAGAAAGAGAAAGACGACACTTTGTTGAAGAAAGTCGAAGGGATTAGGGCTAGACTCACGTTTGAAAAATCAAAGACCCTCGACTCATGTAAACTCATGTTGTTTGAACTAGACACTAAGTTTAAGGCAAAGGCTGTTGATTATCTGAAACAACAGTCTGCATGCTACGACTCAGTGTGCGGGACTCTGGTGGACACCGTAACTACGGTGTCAACCAACATGAGTTTAAAGGAGTTGGGGAAGGAGATTGTGGACAGGGCGGAGTGATGGTGATGTTAGCTTCTCTCTTTTTGGTTTGTTTGTGATGTATTGTAATTAATGGTACTTTTTGTATGGCATCTTTTGATGAATGGTAACTATAGATTATCTTAAAATGCTTTCTTAACATGTTTTATGGATCATCTAATGGCTATCTCTTTCTTTGTTAAAAACGCTTGTGATACGCTTATTAAATCATAAACAACACTTTGTTAAATCTAAAAATAAAACAAAAAACACTATGTAATCGATTAGGTTAAAATATGTTATATATTTGTTCAAACGAGTCTATTACGCTTGTAACACGCTAATGTACAAAGACATATATAAATATCCTAATACGCTAGTAGCACGCTTCTGTACAATAACTCCTTTCTAAACCCTCCTATATATATATACATACATACATACATGTATATCTAGTTTTGTTTTCAATAAAAACTCCTTTTTCACCCCCATAAACACTAAAATAAAACACTTAAAAAAACCACAACATCCATGGAAGAAATCTTATCGCGGACCACAACATCCAGTAACAATCGATCTCAGGTTTATTGTTTTTGTGGTCAAGAAGCCATTCTAAGAACATCAAGAACCACCAAAAATCCAGGTCGAAGGTTCTACAATTGTGCATCTCAGGTTAGTGAAATTGCAAATAAAGTTGGAATTCATCTACAATTGTTGACCCTAAACTCTATATTTTTTAACTTAGGTCAAAAAATGTGATTTCTTTACATGGTCTGATTGTGTTTCGTCCACAAGCTCTGATGTGTGCACAAGATGTACAGACATAATTCCTATCTTGATAAGGGCAAATAAGTCATTAGAGGATCAACTTGCAAGGAGTGTAGCTTCACTGATTGAATCAGAAAAAAAAAGTGAAGATATTATATTTTATTTGTTTCTTGTTGTTTTTAGGGCTTTTAATTAGTTTTGTAATTAAAAGCTAAGAAACTTTGTTATGATTTTAGACCAGCTATTATGATGTATTTTTATGTTTTTGAACGGATTTAAAGGCCTTTTAATGAGTAGTTTAGTTTGAGTGTTTTCAAAATCACAGTATATTTATTTCATTAAAAAGAGGTTATAATAAAAAATTAATAAAAATATGTTCCCTCCTGAGTTTCGAACCCGCGATATTTGCAATCTATGTTTAATCACAAGCGCCTCAACCGTTTGAGGTACATCCTGAGAACATAGCAAAACCTCTTCTAATATTTATATAACAAAATTTCGATGTTTAAAATTTTTATTTTTACCCGCCAATTAATCGACTTATCTTCTGGAAGACTCCCAAATCAATTAGTATTGACCAAATAAAATCTCACAATCTCACTAAAACCTAATAAATGATCTGTTAGTGTATTTATTGAACTCTTATCAATTAATTCCTACCAAACAGCTTCATTAATCTCAGGTCAGTACCAAATATTTTTGTTTTTAGTGTCATACATAATAAAATCTCAATTAAATTTATTGGCGTTAATTAGTATATATATATATATATATATATATATATATATATATATATATATCGTTGATGATATAGTTAATAAAAAAATTCTTGGAAGATGGATAAGTCTTGGATGTCAGTAGGCGACATGTGCAGTAAAGCATATAAAGATGGTCTTAGGGCATTTCTAGATTTTGCGGTTCGTAATTGCAAGGAGACATCACCACCAATTTCTATTTCATGTCCATGTGTTTGGTGTGCGAACCACGTATCTCTTAGTGTAGACGATGTAGAACATCACTTGTACAGGTTTGGAATTGATAAGAATTATACTACTTGGATAAAACATGGAGAAGCTGACACCAACATTCCAACTAATTATGTTAATAATACTGGGTTTGCCTGCACCTGCATTCCAACTAATTATGATAATAATACTGGGCTTGCTGACACCAACATTCCGACAGATGCCTGTGAAACTGTAGAAATGGTAAATGTTACAAAAGACAATTTCAAAGGCGACAAGAAGTATCAACAATTTTCTTGAACTACTTAATGACGCTAAGAAGCCCCTGTATAAAGGAAGTCCTGACTTCACCAAGTTGTCTGCATTAGTACAACTACTCAACTTGAAGAGCAAGCACGGGGTATCTCATAAGTTCGTTGATGAACTTCTTAAATTATTGAAAAAGATGCTACCTGCAGATAACGAAATGGTAATGGGCTCAGGATACGAAAAGGTACATGTGTGTATCAACGACTGCATTATTTACTATAAGGATTATACAAGGATTTGGAAGCATGTCCAGTTTGTAACAAGTCAAGGTGGAAGGTGGATGAGAAGACTAATAAAACTTACATAAACACGCCCGCTAAGGTATTGTGGTACTTTCCCATTATTCCACGATTCAAGCGCCTCTTTCAATCAAAGACCACAGCAGAGAATTTAACATGGCACGCCACGAGTACCAATAAACTCGGTGTTTTACGCCACCCATCAGATTCACCAGCATGGAAAGCCATAGATGACAGGTACTCCGATACCATCAGAAGCGATCCAAGAAATCTTCGTCTAGGAATTTGCACTGATGGGGTTGACGTCCATAGAGGAAACAGAAATCACAGTGTCTGGCCTGTTTTAGCAGTCATTTACAACCTTCCACCTTGGATGTGTATGAAAATAAAATTCATCATGTTTTCCTTATTAATATCCAGAGTGCCAAGTAACAATATTGATGTGTTTTTACAGCCTTTAATTGACGATCTATCATATTTATTTGAGGTCGGGGAGCCAACATAAGATGCATATAAACAAGAAATGTAATGTGCTAAAAGTAGTCAAATAATTTATTAATTAAAATTACGCTAAACTAGATACTAAATAATACTCTAGACTCTTAAACTACTAACCGGCAAGTGTACCGGTCGACTCTAGTACAGCTAAGTAAGTCCGAATATCGAACCCACGAGACTCTATAAGTTACGTATACTAGCTAATTAGACTCGACTTACTGACACGACTATTTAATAATATTATTTAAGGGGGGAGTTTTAAACTATTTAATTAAAACATAACTAATGATTAACTAATTATTACTTAATAAACCTAATTATTAAACTAATACTTAAATAATAAACCCTAACCCTAATTAAATAAAATATAATAAACTATTAAAACACTTAGATTAACTCAGATGATGAAAATAACTACCTAGGCTAGAATCCTCAATGTTACGGCAGTCAATCAAATGGGAAACTTAAGGTATGGAACTGAGTTCATAAAATAGACCCTTGACTGAAAACCCGAACATGACCCTTGACCTTCAAGAAGACACCTGTGGATTTCTAACAAGTTTTAGGACTCACCAGTTTCATGAATTAAACTTCCTTACGGTTATTTAATAACTTATGTCTAAGTATCTTTATGACGAAAACCTACCTTACAGCGCGGAATTCAAAGATAGCAAAGCAGACTCAATTAACTTAATAGACTAAGCTGACAAAAAAATCTAGACGGACTCCTTACGAAGAACTCAATCTAGTAATCCCGACAAGCAAAGATCTATCAATAGCCTATCACCTTACAGCTTTTTAGACTATCGGCTCACTTTTATTTATTTGATTAGGTTTATTGTTTCTATGATTTTATTCGCGATTCAATCATAAACTAGTCAATAACACAAAGTAGTTGACCTAACAAAACCCTAGCCTTATGCGACAAGCAACCAAGGTAATGTGAAACAATAAATCTAAACAAACAAAACCAAATAAACATATGCATCAATCAAGTTCAACATAGCAATTTACTTAAAACATAAAATTCATAACATAAAAAATCCCAATCAAACGACAATCAAACAAAGGTTCATCATAGCCTAGGTAGCTTTAAGATCTTAGCCTAGCATCATATAATCAAAAACAAACATAACAAAATAGCAAGACATGATAAACAATAAGCAAACAAAAGATTAAAGGTGATAAAACCCGTAGTCTTCGCGTATATGTGTCTTGCGCTTCACCACTTCGATCAAAGCCTCCAAGACTTTCAATTCTCTTGAAATCAGTAGCAAAAGAGGTTTGGGGTCTGCTAAAAACGAGTATGAGGTTCAGGTTTTTTTCAGGTTTAAGTTAAAGACGTTTAAATACCCAAAACAAGGCCCAACAAGTGATAAAAAACGAAATTAAAAATCCTCCAGCTTTGCCTAGGCGCCGCGCGACGGGCTTTGGCTTCCCCGGTCACACGGCGCGGCGTGATCTACCAAGGGGGCCGGTCAGACCGGCCCGGTCTGACCGGTTCTCTGTTCTGACTCCTTCCTAACGCGTTCCGGATCTCTGTTTCGGCTCGTTTTAGCTCGTTTTTCGCCCTTTTTAATCACGATCAAATCCCGGAACCTAAGAAACATAAAAATGTTAGTAGTATACAAATATCGACTAAAAACGAATAAAAACAATTAAAATATTAATTAATATATACACAGGAAACATAAACATTTAGCATTATATCAAAATGTTTACACTACGTGCAGTTATGTTATGGACGATTAATAATTACCCTGCTCTTGGTACACTATGTGGTTGCCCTTACAGTGGATTCAAAGGTTGTGTAGTGTGTCGGGGTGACACTCAGTGTGTAAACTATGTGTTGCCCTTATGTGGTTGCCCTTACAGTGGTTGCCCTTACCGCAAAAGAGCCTATGGCAGGGGAAGAGATTACGACGAGGTCAAAAACATTAACAATGAATGGGGAAAGGGATCTGAATCCCTAAGTGAGAGTAAGAGAAAAAGGGATAACACAACGCCGCAGCCCTATTGGAAGAAGTTCAACATATGGTTCCAACGGCTCAGCTATTGGAAGTATTTACCTGTCCAACATTGTATTGATTTGATGCATGTTGAAAAGAATGTGGCAGAAAGTATTGTCGGGACGTTGCTGAACATTCCCGGTAGGACAAAAGACGGATTGGCAGCTAGAAAGGATTTGGAGTTTTTAGGGATTAAAAAGGAGTTGCAACCGAAAGCAAAAACAAGAATACAGAACTGCCTGCAGCATGCTTCACATTATCAGCACAAGAAAAAGACATGTTTCTTTAATCATTGTATAAACTGAAGGCTCCACTAGGGTATTGTTCTAACTTCTCTAGTTTGGTGAATCTTAAAGAAAGGAAGCTACAAGGCCTTAAATCACATGATTATCACATGCTTATGCGATAGTTTATGCCCCTTTCAATACGGTCCATCATGCCAGAACCAATGAGAAATGCTATAATCAGGCTTTGTTTTTTTTTTCAAGTCAATTTGTAGCAAAGAAATCATATTGTAGAAGAGCTTGATAAGATGCAGGAAGAGCAAATAGTTACACTGTGCCTGCTGGAGAAGTACTTTCCTCCATCATTTTTTGATGTCATGGTTCACTTAACCGTGCACCTTGTCAGGGAGATAAAATTATGTGGGCCACCATGCTTTCGTTGGATGTATCCCTTTGAAAGGTGTATGAAGGTTATCAAAGGGCATGTGCGAAACAAAACTTATCCAGAAGGGTGTATTGCTGAGGAGAACATTGCGGAAGAAACAATCGAGTTTCTGAGCGAATACCAAAAAAACATCAAGAGTACTGTTGGTATTCCACATGATAAGCATGATGATAATGGGGAGAAAAGTCCTGTCACATGCGCTAAATCAGTTGAAGTTTCTCCTGATCTCTTCAAGAGAGCACATTTCTATGTGCTGCAGAATACGCCTGTAATAGCGTCGTATATCGAGTAAGTATTACTAACATATATACTCTACATTATATATATATAGTGTGTGCAGTTACTGTACGCTAATGTCTTAACGTACAATAGATACGCGAGACGCTCAAAGGCAAAAAACAAAGAAAAAAACCTAAACACTCAGAAAACTTAAACGCTCAGCAAACACACCCATATATATATATATATATATATATATATTAATTCAGAATATACCGTACGTTAAGGCATTAGCGTACAGTAACTGCACCCATATATATATATATATATATATATATATATATATATATATATATATATATATAAATTCACAATATATTATACTCCTACTTGTAGACAACACAAGACCTCTTTGAAAAACCAAATGTCTGGTAAACGACAAGCATTGCAGGAGAAGGAGCATACTTTAAAGTTTGGTGATTGGTTATGCGACAAGGTAGATCAATTTATTAAGTCTTCTATAATTTTTAAAAATCTTTTATAGTTCCTGCAATGTAGGTGAAGAATCTAATCCTTGTAATGAAATTCAGGTTGAAAGAGAGCTAGCGGGCTCCCCAGGTTCTATATCGGAAACCGTAAAGTGGATTACACACGGAGCACACCGCACGTTTAGAAATACGACTTATACGACATCAACGGTTTTGAATTTCGCATAAAATCTCATGATGTTAGAGTTTAACAGAACAACGGGGTTGGTGTAGAGGCGGATGACATGCACATCAAAAAAGACGTGGTGACCTATGGACAAAACTTTTATTTTGGGGTTTTGCAAGAGATATGGGTCTTAGATTATCATACTAAAAGAATTTCGGTCTTCATGTGCCAATGGGTTGACCGTAAACATGTCAAACATGATATTCTTGGTTACACGTCGGTCGACCTAAACAAATTTGGCCACAAGGATGATCCGTTCATATTGGCCTCGCAAGCACGCCAGGTGTTTTATGTTCAAGATCAGCTGGATAGAAAAAAGCATGTTGTCCTCATGACTCCACCCAAGAATTATAGGCATTCGTATGACGACGTCCATGAGGAATCTAGTACGGTAACTTTCCCTCATGAGGGTAATACATTGCCACTTGTACAACCAAATCAACTGCTTCGTAATGAGTCCCCGGATGATTACTGGAGGCCCGGGAAAAAGCCTACAACTATTCGCAATGGAGATTGACACCGACGTCGGGGTTGTCGACCCAGCAGTTGTGTTCGTTCGGCTAGTTAGATGTAAGTATATGTTTAAATTTAGTTGTGATACACGATATCACCATTCTTTACTTTGTACTTATTAATTCAAACTAAAGAAATATTTATTGTTTTTAATACTATTACTACTTATACAGGCCGGTTTGTTGAATTCATTTCATCTTCTGGCTATTTTGGTCAATTGGTGTCAAGTTCAAACATACATCATGTTACATCGATAAAAGTCACAATTGACTTGTAGTGTATCATAGTAAGATCAATAAAGTCATTACACTCATAACTGACTCGTGCTATATCAAAGTTACATTAATACAAAGAAAGCCCAAAAATGCATCATGTTGTCTAGGGTGTTCATGGTTCGGTTGGAAACTGCGAAACCGCCCAAACCGGCCATCGGTGACAGTCATCATTTCTCGTCTGATGGTTTTGTTCCTTGAACAACCTCTATTTGGTTATGTTTCAACATAATTTTTAACAGTTGGTTTCCTACAAAACATTATCAACTCATTTTATAAAAAAAAGACCATTATGCCCTTCTTTTCACTAACCTGCATACCAAAATTGTACCCTCCATACTCAGATCTTTGACCAAAGCATCTATGGGTCTTAGACTTTGAAGAAGCCTTTGAACAAATAAAATTCAGTTTTGAAAAACACCTTCCAAACTCAATGCCATCACCAGTAACCTAATTTTAGATTTGGTGATGGCGTTGAGTTTTGGAAGGGATTTTATCAAAATTTAAGATCTTTGGGAAGTTTAAGATCTGTGGAAACCTTAGATCTTTTCTGCTTGGCCAAGTTTGGAATTCACATAACATATATTAAAGCCTATTAAATTTCAGTCACTAGTTTTATTGCAGTCAATAAAGTCTCTGTTGTTTTATAGTTAGTTGTTGAGTGTAAAACTGCATACTACCTATCAAAATGGTTTCCAAACGCTTTGGAAACGCTCACAAGCTAATATATCTTGGAAATATAAATCACGCTAGTAGTACGCTTTAAATAAACTACTCCCTCCGTCCCTCTACAAGTTTCATGGTTTGAAAAACACAAAATTTAAGAAAGTTTGAATTATTACACTTTTTTCTTAACAAATGACTATAATTCCCTTGACATATATAAAAAGACAAAATTTAAGAAACTTTGAATGATTGCATTTTAAGGGTAAATTTGTAAATTAATTAATAAAGTTTGAAAGTGGACATTTGTAATGGAATAAAATAAAAAGGAAATGTGGACACTTCCAAAGGGACGAAGGGAGTATATCTTACTAGATAGGCTACAAATCAACTTAACTACATTAAATTACTGTCTCAACTACCAAAAATTAAATTTTAGGTCTATTTTGTTATTCACTCACACTAACATCTATTTTAAAGATAATTAAAAAAAACTACATCCAATACGCTTTACATACGCTTAAACCAAAATATAATAATAACATTTACATTTAATACCAAAATATAATAATTACATTACATTAATATAGAAAAACTAATTAAAAAAAACTAACTCCTAGCATCAGATTCCATATCTGAATCTACATTCATCGGATTCTCAGCTTCTGGAGTCCTACCATCAGATTCCGTATCTGAATCCACATCCGGATTCTCTTCTGGAGTATGAGAGGGCATGATCCTCTCCCACATGCCGTCCGATGTGAAGGTGGAGTCCTTAAGCCTTTGGAGGCGAAGGTTCACCTGAGTATGGAATGCCCCATAAAGGGACACAGCTTTGAAGTCCTCTACGGAGTTCAACTCAATGTGCGCCACTTCGATTCCCGGGACTACCATATCAATGCTGAAATAGTCAGCAGTGGTGTACCCAAGCAACCTAACCATTCGGTTAAATTGTTGGTACGTGAAGGTTTGAGGGTGGACATAGTCCACAAACCTCACCCTTTGATTCTTCCGAACGGCGCCGGAAGAAAAGTGGAAAAGAATGGTGAAAAAGGTGGGGTCGTAGTAGATGGGGGCATGAGTACCCGGTTCACGTTCGATCCATGTTGAAGCCATTTTTCGAAAATTAATCGAAAGAAGGTGATTGTGGATTGTGATTGTGATTTGCTGGATTGTGATTGTGATTGTGATTGTGGATTGTGACTGGTATTTAAACACCATCGGAACCCGGCGGTACATCTCCCTAGCAATTTGAAATTGGAGGCACAAGAAACTGAAAAGACAATGATGACGTAGCCACTCGTCAAATCAACGTGTGGCCATTAATTACGTTTGGACACACTTAAAAATATTTTAGTGTGACCATTTATCACTTATAGCCACACATAATAAGTGTATTTGTGACAATAAAAAACTTAGAAAAAATAAAACTAAGATACTCTTTGGTCACACAACCTCGTATAAGTGGCCATTAATTACATTTTATACACACTTAAAAATATTTAAGTGTGACCATTTATCAATTATAGCCACACATAATAAGTGTATCTGTGACAATAAAAAACTTAGAAAAAATAAAACTAAGATACTCTTTGGTCACACAACCTCGTATAAGTGGCCATTAATTACATTTGGACACACTTAAAAATATTTAAGTGTGACCATTTGTCACTTATAGCCACACATAATAAGTGTATCTGTGACAATAAAAAACTTAGGAAAAATAAAAGTAAACTGCTCTTTGGTCACACAACCTCGTATAAGTGGCAATATATTTTAAGCGTTTTAGCCACATTACTAGTAAATAAAATGGTTGTTCGACATATTTCGCCACATTATTAAAAATGTGGCTAACAAATGTGACATTAGGTCACACAACGTAATATAAGTGGCTATATCTTTTACCTTTTAGACACATCTCTTATCAATAAAGTAGCCGCTCGTCACATTTGGCCACACTATTAAAACATGTGGCTAGTTAACTGTCACAGTTTGTGGCTAATGCATGTATTTTTGGTCACATGTATCAAAGATCAAACAAACTATGACTGTAGGTCACATTTCGCCACTAATGTGGCTAGTTTTTGTCACAGTTTTTTTCAAAGTATGGCGAAAAGTACCTGAGTAGGTATAGAATGGTCACATGAAGAATAACATGCATGGCCAAAACATTCTGGAAGGTTTTCAAACATGGTCAAAGACCTTTTAGCCACACATTTAAGCCGGAGTGTGGCAAATCGCCCGGACCATATGTGTGGCTAAAAGACGATTTTCACGTAGTGCAATCCCTCTGTTACTGTGAGATAAACCTCATGCCATATAAATATTTTTTTCGGAAGTTTTGAGTGAGTCATATGTTTCGTGTAATTTAGAACTTGTCACAGCTAATCATTTCAAGACCGCATGAAGAGTTATTTAAAGAAGAAGGTAATGTTTTCACCTTTCCCTCAAATCATTCCCCAAATCACAAAACCCAAAAACCTTCACCACTTTATCTATCTCACCGGTAAAATACAACACTGGTCTTTTACCAGCAAACCCTAAAGGACTAGAAAATGCATTCTTTCGATTTCAATTTCCTTTGCTGCATACATTTAGCAAAACCTAGGTTGCCTCCAGAACTTAAGGAGATGATTTTTTTCTTTAGCAATGAGGTGAGGAAAAAGTGGCGCCAAAACGAACAAAGGCCACCATTTTTTATAGTTTCCAAAAGCGTAATGAAAAGAAGAGCAAAAAGATATGAACGATGTTTAGACTGCAGAAACTAGTCCCACGAAGGAAGACGTAGAAAAAGTCAGACTCAGTCTCAGCATGAATATAACGAACTAATGAGGGTGAGGGCTATTAGGCTCAAAGCCGAACGATCCACTTGAGTTGGAAGTTATGTTCAGAACAGGATTGAGGAAGAACTAATCCACATCCTCGACAAAACTGGTCTTGACGATCTGACCTTAAAAGAGTCACTAGGTTTGTAAAAAAAAGTTTAGTTTTCAGCAATGGGAGAAAGAGCTAACCATCTTATGACTCTCGACAATCAATAGAAAGTTTTATTTACCATCCTCACCACCATTAACCTTAACCCTTGCATCACCAAATACCTAAATCCCTTCACACCCAAAACCAACAATTATTACCTTCTGATTTATGCAACCCTTCAAAAAGGTGGAGATTTGAACTTATTACAAGCTTATTTATCACAGGTTACGTATTGACTAAGAGTGTTCACATACATATATCACATGTATGACCAGATATAAAACTGAGTGAGAGTGAACATTATGAGAACGTGACGTTCTGCATTAACAGAAGCTCATAAAAACAAAATTGTCTTTTTATTTATCACTAGATATATTCCTATAAATTAAGGTTGGTTATTTTGTTTCTATTTTCTTGGAACTCTTTTAGGGGATGTTTAGGCTATAATCCAAGCTTGCTGTTTTTAGAGAGTATTTATAAATAGATTGCTTGAGGACAAGCAATGTTCAAGTGTGAGGATATTTGATTTACATAAAATTATGCATCTTTATAACATCAAATAATCTCTAAAAACTGCAATTTCTATCAAATAACATAGCACAGAAGGCTATTTGTCATAATAAAATACAATTTTAGGTGAAACCAAGTCCCAAACGAAGAAACAAGCGAAAAGACGAAGAAAAACGGAAGAAAACACAAGAAAAGCAAGAAACACGCCCCCATGCCTCAAGAAACACGCCCCCGTGATTTTGAATACCAGAAAAGATAAAAAAACTACAAGAAAGGACAAAAATTGGGAACAAAAGCACGAGGTCGTGCCCCTTGCCCACGGGCCTGGTCATACATGAGAAACGACAAAACAAATCTGCCACATGTCATAATAAAACACGGGGGCGTGCCTACGTAAGCACGGGGCCGTGCTTCTCACTCCAGATTGCCTATAAATAGTGGCTCATGTTGCACTCATTTGGTGTGCCTTGAAGAGAGTTCTATCCGGTTTTCACTTATCAAAACACCCACTAACACTCATATTGAAGATCTAGTGAAGAGTTAGAAGGCTTGGAGACCATCATCATTATCCATCATCATCATCATTAAGAAGGAAGATTCATCCACATTTGGTTAGATTGTTCTAGTTTAATCATGTGTTTGTTATCATCATCCATTCTAATGTTCATAACTATGCTCATTATGAGCTAAACTCCATTTACCATTTAAATCTATGAAGAAGCTTTGTTTTACTTGTAATTATATAAAACATGTGGTTTAGTCTAGTAAAGTACATGGTTATTTTGCAATTAGCTTTTGATGAGAAATGTTTCACCATCTTAAATCAACAATTCAAAGTTGGTGATTGTGAATTCTATTGGCAATCATTCATGATCGATTCATGTTCTTGAAAGATAGAAATACTTTGATAAATTATCGAAACATGGATCCTTATATTGTATTTAGAAATGATTAGATATAAGTTATGATCTATTGCTCTAAGTATTGGTAATCCGAAAATGGCTTTGCTTAGGATATCATGCTAGTTAAAGAAATCATATGTTAATGGAATGTGTAAGTATAACCTACTTAAATCAACCAAGGGGAGGTTGTGTGAGTTAACTACAACCACCCGAAGTTGTTAGAATTGGTATTTGAGAAATCGGAGTCAATCATAATCTTTCTACTTTACGAAACTACTTGCCAACTTAAATTGACATTCTCGAGGTAGCATGACATTAGGAAAGGGTCGACTTTAAAATGCACATGCTACTCCCTTTTTGTCATAGATGCTCGCTTAGAAATGAGGAGCTATCTATCATATATTACTACGGCAAGTTTTACCACATGTTTACGTATTAATTATCAATGATAAAATGGAGTGGATTCTTGATCTTAGATGATAACCTTCATATAATTGAATTACTTGTTTAGAATCTCTTGTCTTGGTCACCTATATATTATTTTTAAGTATATATATTTTATAAAAGTTTAAAAATTAACCTCAAAATGATTAAAACCTCCGATTAAAGTAAAACGAATATTCATTATTAGAAACATTTGTGTCCACGGATCGATACTTGGTTCTTACCAATACTATTCTACATATACGATAGGTACACTTGCCTATTTTGTGTGCGTTTAGTCGTTGTAGAAATCATTCTTATAAATTTAAAACACGATCTTGTGCAAAAGCTAAATATCCAATCCATCATATTTTACAAGCCACACTCGCACACGCATCAGTGATATTGCATACTTATTTAGACTAAACGTTTTATACTTGAGTCTTAAACCACAAATGTTATTGTATACTTTACTTAAATAAATGCTCGATTTGGTGTTCTATGTTTACATGCTTATATGCTAATGTGTTTACCGCTTTTGGTTGGTTGATTCATAAATCCGAAGCTATTTGGTATTCTCTTATAGCAAGGTGTCGTTAATGTATTCTTATTAACGATTTCATATAAATCCGAAGCTATTTGGTATTCTCTTATAGTAAGGTGTCATTAATGCATTCTTATTAACGATTTCATATAAATCCGAAGCTATTTGGTATTCTCTCATAGCAAGGTGTCGTTAATGTATTCTTATTAACGATTTCATTATCTAAATTGTTGCTATTATTTATTGTTTTGTATACAAGTTGTGGAATTTCCTATTACATACTTATTGTTCAAAACTATGAAATTGTTCACCAACCTTTGTGTTGACAAATTCTATTTTATGCAATGTTACAGGTTTGAATTTAGGTTGACTCGAGAACTTGAAGAAAAACGTTGTCAAGACTATAGGATATTAGCAAAACGAACGATATATTCTTTACTATGTTTGAAATCGGTTATTGTGTGAACAAGTTATGTGATGTGTTATGATTTTATGAATTTAAATGAGTTGATTAAATATTGTCACTTTAATAGTGTCTTGTGTTTTGGGCAATCCGTTGCACCCCGGCATGTTTCGCCGCCTTTGGTCGGGGTGTGACAGTATGTAGCCACGGGTGATACTGATTGACGCGGACCAAGCCCTTATGAATGCGTTTAATATAAAGTCGTTATTTGATTTTTAACTAATATATCTTACCATTACGTTTTTCAGGAGTATTTCGCTTACGAGAGTCAACTTGAACAATTTTACAGTGAGCCAATGTACCGGTTACCTATTGACAGGTCGGATTATGGAGGCCAGTCGTCTTCTTCATACCACATAAGTCAAGCTTGCCCCGCCCCGCCTAAACAATTGTATTTTAGATTGACGTAATTCTGTATAAAAGTTGGAATATCGTTATACATATTTCTGTATATAGACTCACATATTTCTGTAAAAAGTTGTAGAACGAGTGGGTGTTTGTTTGTATGATAATAATAATAGTAGTAGTAATAAAAATAATAATGAATAAATAATAATAATAATAATATTACGTAATAACAATAATAATAATACATAATATTAATAACAATAATATATAATATACAATAATAATAAAGAATAACAATAATAATAATAATTATAATAAATAAATAAATTCACATCTACACATGGCCCTTTTAATAAAACGGGAGTTAAAAGGGACCTATATATCGCTTATAGCGCTATACGTGACATATAGGTCCCCTTTTAACCTCCCTTTTGTTAAAATGGGCCATGTATGGGGTTAAAGGGGACCTATATGCCGCATATAACATATACGCGACATATAAGGGCCCTTTTAACCCCCCCTCTTGTTAAAAGGGCCATGTATGGATGTGAATATTATTATTAATTCATTATTATTATTATTACTACTACTACTACTACCACCGTTATATCTTATTATTATTATTATTATTGTTATTATTATAATTTAATTATTACAATATTTATTATTATTTAATTATCAAAAATGGAGGACGAGCTGGAGATGGAGATGGAGATGGAGATTGAGCATGAGCATGAGCAGGGCCAGGTGCCGAATCTGGTAGAGGGTGACGATATACTAGTTGGGTACCCATATCTACAGTTTCAGGCTTATACCGACCATTCCCATAGGTATCTGCGCCTCTAACAGATGACACCGCGCTACAACACTGTCATCAGTTGATCATTTTTAGTGGCTTGTGACGTATGAGATCGAGCGGTCGAGTACGTTACACCATCGTACCACCTCCACCTACTTTTGATCATGAGACAAGCACGTTGGGCGTTAGACGCGGATGGGACGACGATGTGGACGACGACGGTCAGGGATCGGGCGTCAGACGCAAGGCCGACGACCACGTTGATGTTCACGATGCGACATTTACAGCCCCGACATCGATAACACGCTGTTTCTATAGTTTGAATATATTTGTTTTAGTTTGTACAAACTCGATGTTTTGTATATAATAATGTTTCGATTTGATGTATATATGTGTTTATTGTTATGGTAAAAAAATTTTGTTATAAAAACACATCTTTTTAAACAAAATTATTATATAAAAATAATAAAAAAAAGAAAAAAAAAATTAAAACATAAAACATAAAAACAGAGAAAAAAACATAAAAAATTAAAATAAAAAACATAATAAGACCAAATTTGTGGGATTTTTTAGAAAAACCCCAACCCCATGATACCCCTTGAAAATACCAAATTAAAACCCCTACTACAGTGGACCAGCCTACCAATCATAATCATACCAAAATAAATGTTTCCATATATGGTAGTCATGCAACAATAACATGTGCATATTATTATTTTCTCATGTTTTAACTTTAAGTAGCCCATATGTGATATATAATAGTCATGCAACAACATGTGCAGATTTAAGAAATTTCATTAGAAGGAAGAGGACAAGCTCTGAAGAGAAAGTAAAGGAAGGTATACGAAACCATAGCAAAGTTGGTTGCATTTGTCTTAAGTAAACTCTTTGTTTTTAATGATTGGAATAATTGGACTCCACTTTCTAACCTTTATTTGTTTTCTTAATTTCACTATTAAAGCCCAATACTTCTTACAGTTGCATGTTATTTCCATGTGTAGCGCATCAAAATAAAATCGGTGTGGCAAGCATTCACTCATTTGAAACTAGCTACATCATCATTTAGCCAACTAGGTTTGTCGGGTAATGGGTCAAAATGGCCGTTTTTTACGGATAAAAGTTGGACTGGCTCTACATTTTGCCCAAAATTGTTTATCTGGTTACACACGATAACTTTTTAATTTTTATACGGGTCAAAGTTGGCTTGACCAGAAATACATTTTGCCTATTATTGTTTCATACTTATTTTGCTCATGTATGATACATACATACGTGCCAACATATATCGTCAGGACCTGGCGAGGTTGTGATGACGTAACATTATTTTAGTCAACATCGGGTAAACACCTTATATCTTCAGCAGCTGCAGCTGCAGCTGCAGCTGCAGCTGAGCATGATTTGTGTTTTTTTTACTCTAAGAGATTATTTTATCACCCAATGTTAGGTTTCTATCAACTTTATATTGCTTTCTTTCAGTGGTGTGGAAATAAACAAATAGTTTACAGGTTGCTAGGTTATTTAGACTTTGGGGGTATGGTATACATGCTTTTTAACTATATTTAGGTGTTGTTTGTTTTTTTTAAAAGGTTTCTGCAGCCTCTTTTGTCTGTGTCGCGTAGACCACGCGCAGACATTGCTATCTGAAGAATGTTTGTTTTATCGAAGACGTTTAATTAAAAGATGTATGCGCAAGCTCTTCTTGGTGCATCCAATTCTGATATCTATAAAGGTCTGCAGAAGGTTAAAACACCAAACCCAACCAACACCCGCTGTCCACCACCCCCACCCACCGTTCCCGCCACCACCCAACACCATCACCACTACCCGTCGTTCGCCACCACCACCATATACTCCCACCACCCACCCACCGTTTACCACCACCATCGTCCATCACCACCCACCGTCTGCAACTACCACCGGCCACCACCCACCACCACCGTCTACCACCATCGTTCACCATTGCTATCAACCACCACCACCACCGCCACCACCCATCATTCGCCATCACCACCATATACTCCCACCACCCACCCACCGTTTGCCACCACCATCGTACATCACCACCCATCGTCTGCCACTACCACCGTCCACCACCCACCACCGCCTACCACCATCGTTCACCACCGCTATCTACCACCACTACCACTATCACCATTCAGCACCACCATCACCCACTACCACAGTTCTTAAACCACCACCAGTTTATTTTAGCAATCTATAGACGTTAAAAAACAAAAAGTGTTCTTCTTGCAGACTGCAAAGATTTGGTCCACCTCCTCTACAGATGTCTGTAGATGTGGTCCGCAGACTGCAGATATTTTACCCCTGAAAAAAACAAGCAGCACCTTACAAACTTTGGTTCAATAGACTTTGTAATAAAAGTTTCACATATATACTTTTTGGTCCCTCAAGTTAGTTTTACATATTACATTTTGACCCGTTAACTCTGGTAATAAGACTTTTGTTCTTTCAACTTGCATATTTACTTTTTGACCCCTCAACTTTAGTAATGAAACTTTTGCCACCAAACTTTTACCATAGCGAATTAAATCGATACCACTTGGATTCGTGCGACGTACCCGCCACAACGCATGATAACTTTCGAACATATAATGCATTTTTTTGAACATGTAATACATTCAACCCGCTACAACGTAACACACAAGTAAAAATATTTGTTACTATTAATTGGATGTAACTAGTTGTAATATCATTTATTAAACGGAATTTCTTGTTCATGTTCGTTCATTATTAAACGAACAAACATTAACGAACTTTCAACCGAATGTTACACGAACTGTTGCTGAACTTTGGTTCGTTTAATTACAGCCCTATACATAAGAAATACATTAGCTTAAATATAGACTGATTAGATATATTTGCTTAGATATAGATATATTAAATTGTTGCGCGTCATAAAACAAGACGGTCTAAAAATAATTAAAAATGCAAAAGAGGCTTTTAGACAAATGTTACGTGATATATTTAGCTCGAACAAAAGATATTGTAGATAACAAAACTTTTGTAAAGAAGCAAATTCATTTGCTTAGGTCCGACTAGGGACGTACCTACAAGGCTACAAGAGGGAATTCAACATGTAACATGTTTGAAAAAGGTATGTAGTAAAAAGAAAGATTAATCCAATATCATGGTACTCTTGAAGGTCGTAATGGCGATTCAATAAGGAATTCACTCTATTGAGTTGGGCATTATCAAACAAATAACTGGTATGTTTATTGTTTTCAACACCTCAATAACTACTATATCAGGAGATTATTATCCCATAAGTCCTTTAGTATTAGCAATTTACTTTTAGTGTGTAACAAAAGGAGTTGTCATTTAGAGGCAAACGTACAGTTGATATGATTTCAAAGACGAAAGAAAAACTTCAAAAATATTCAAAGAAATGCCCCTGTTTATTACTTGTGCCGATGCATTGGGACCCTGTTTAAATGTATCGGCATACATATTACGCTAGCTTATTAAGGTGTGACATCAATCTAGTATTTAGTTATACAAATGAGTGGCTAACCGAGGCTTCGGGACAACAACTAACGGGAACTTCCTTTGCGTAGTCAAGCCATGCACCTCTTCCATATCTATATCTTCGATCTTCATATTGTCAGGTAAATTCCAATTAAACCCGTGCAATAAGTTCCCAAGTAATGACCTCATCATCTTCAATCCAAGGTTATAACCCGGGCACATCCTCCGACCCGATCCAAATGGTAACAACTCAAAATGCCGGCCTTCATTCGAGCTCTATGCTCCTCCAACACATGATCATAAAACCTATCCAATCTCTTAAACAAAGCCTTCATCCTCTTCACATACCCTTGAATATCCATAAACCTTAGCCATGGCATCCAATCCCCAATAACTAACACTCCACTCAACTCGAACACTTCATCCAACATCTTTTGAAACTCATCAAGTCTCACGATCTCCTTCTCGTCCACTGACTCACTATAGTACGTACGGCCCATAACAATCCTACTAATCACACTTAGATTCGCACGTGACACATGGTCTTTTAGCACGATAGGATCTCCCGAAAACTTGTGTAGCCGAGAGAGAAAACTTTGCATTTCTTCATCACGAATGTATTGGGAAGAACCAAGCCTAGTTGAGCTAAAAACCTCATCAAGAAATATTTTCCTGCCTTGTCTCCAATAAGGTCCATAAGGAGACCATGTGATATTGCGATAGTTATACGTTAAATACTTCCCGGATGCAGTTGGTGGGCGAGAGGCAAAAATACGGTCATGGGTCCTCAAGAACTGCTTAGCCATCTCTGGGGATGATGCAACTACAACCGGAGTCGAACCGAACTTGAGGTACATGAGTTTGCCATATGTTTGGGACAATTGGTGTAGAGATTGGTGAAGGAGAGGGCCAATGAGGTTAAGGTTGCCAATGAGAGGCCATGGTTGAGGGCCTGGGGGGAAGTTTTTACGGCCATGATGGTTGTTTAGTAACTTAAATATTATAAGTAGAGAGATTAAAGTGGCTAGAATAAGCCATGAAAGAGATTCCATTGTTGCTGGTGTGGATGAAGTTGGATCATTCTAGCTAGAGGGTATTTATAATGGAAAATTACCAAACTGTCAATGTACCAACATTTTTCACCAAAAAAATCATTTGAATATATTTTAGAAATGGTAAGTTTTCGAGACCTTGTATATAACTTTTTCAATTATCTGTCTTTTAATTTTCATAGGTTGTGATAAATATTATTATAAATTTATTTAACATAAGTTTAAAAATGATGAGGTTTAACGTGAGAGTGACAAGTGATAAAAATTATAAATTTTTTTATTAAATATAATATATTTATTCTTTTTATAATTGTTTACCAAAAAATTCGGGTGTCGCTCTCTAATTTCCCTAACATCCCCCCCCCCAACACACACACACACACACACACAACGGCACCACCGGAATGCTTCATTTTTGAATGGTGAAATTCTATACGTTTAACCCGTTTAAGTTTAAAAAAATAATAATAATAAGCGGGTCATAGGTCTCATTGAACCCGGATGGGCCTTAAATGGGTACAACATCTCATTTATTGGTGAAATTCTTTCATCACCAAACAATAATTTTCGCGAGACATGAGTTTCACTAAACCCGGATATCCCTTAAACGAATTATAACATATCATTTATTTGTTAAACCTTTCATCATACCCTAATTTAATCTCTCTACATAATCTCCGTCGTTGGTCTATCCTCTCCATCACTGGTTAACTTCTTATTACCACCCACTATTGTCAACATCCCCTCTCATGCATCAACCACCATCGTCACCTATTTAATTAACCACCCATTCTTTGTTAGATTTCTCTATAATCGGCAAATAAACACTGGTTAATCGGCTACCGGTTCAGATCTGGTCTCACCTTATCTTTTGTTTAATTATGAAACCATATCTGGATCAACTTGTTTTCATCTTAATCATTCATACTACCACCATGCCAACCTTGATTCTATGCCTATAGTGGGTGTTATTGGTGGCGGATTACTAATTGTGTTGTCTTAAATTTATAAAAGCATGCCTGACTTAGTTTATAATCTTAAAAATCTCTGAACAAACCCGTGTAAATGTGCGTTAATTTAAAATTTAAATAACAGCTCATCAACAAAATCGAACATAAATGAACATATATGAACAGACGTAAAGGAACACAAACAAACATAAACGGATATAAACAAACACACTTAAATGAACACATATGAATAAGTATAAAACATTAAGCAGATGATTCATTTAATACTTTATTTTAAACTAAATATATAAAAAAAATGTAACCAAACATAATTAAAATAGGTTTAGATATATTATAAATTTTCTTCTAAGTTAAAAACAAAAAATATATATATATAATACAATAGTAATTATAATATAAAAAAACCATACTATTTGCGTTTCACAATAATTAATTTGTTAAAAAGCTAGGGTGACTGTGTATCACAATAATTAATTTGACATGTGAGACTACTTGGAAATATTATAAAAAGAAAAAGAAAGCGAACAATAATTGAAGAATTTATTTGTTTCCAAAGAGATGGGCAGAGAAACGATGGGTCTTACTATCGACATCACCCAAAAATTAAAACACTCACTCACTATGCGGCGTATTGGCCGATATGAGGCGTATCAGAGGTTTTGTCCTATTATGTCCAAAGGTTTTGTCTTATTATGTTTGTATTCTATACGCGGCGTATTGATCGATCCGCGGCATATTGAGTACAGTCAACCTGGGACTATCAAATCATGTCATACATCGTACATGATACGCCGCCTATCGGCCGATACGCGACAGATCAAGTCAATAATTTGATTTTGGTCACATCCGTCTCCCTTTCTCTACATAAACATATATGTAGAGAAAGGGAGACGGATGTGACCAAAATCAAATTATTGACTTGATCTGTCGCGTATCGGCCGATAGGCGGCGTATCATGTACGATGTATGACATGATTTGATAGTCCCAGGTTGACTGTACTCAATATGCCGCGGATCGATCAATACGCCGCGTATAGAATACAAACATAATAATTTGATTTTGGTCACATCCGTCTCCCTTTCTCTACATATATCGTGTCTTCCCAGACTAATGTGCATATTTGTGTTTTGTGTTTGTTAAAATATAATGGATTTATATGATATTTTGTTTGGTGACGGGAACGACGAGCAGTCGGGCTACGAACACAACGATCAGCCGGAGCAGTCGGGCTTGCCAGATTTGAATGAACTTCATGACTCGAACCATGAGCCGGGGTATGGAAATATCAAGCAGTACGACTTACCAAATCCTGACCAGGTTATTTAGTGTATTTATATACTACAATAGCGCGTTAGTTATATTTTAAATATTATACGTTGCCTTGCCAACATTTTTATCAGGGTTATATCATATACGGAGGTAGTCACCCTTCGTGGCCCGAGGATAATAGGACATCGTCGAATACATATGAGGCCAGAGTCGAGGAGTCTTATGGTCAGTATTACGGAATTCAAATTCGTACCAGCGGTTACATGTAGACGGTCCGTATTACGGAACTCAAATTCGTACCAGTTACCTTTAGGAGAGCAACCATACATGTCAAGACAAGTCATGAGCAACGTAGTTGATGGCATTCAAGAGGCTCACGGCGAAGGAGGCGAT
The DNA here is from genome assembly GCF_021521415.1 of Bidens hawaiensis. Taxonomy (NCBI): domain Eukaryota; kingdom Viridiplantae; phylum Streptophyta; class Magnoliopsida; order Asterales; family Asteraceae; genus Bidens; species Bidens hawaiensis. Next base: position 203,702 of record NW_027495204.1, on the reverse strand, counting down.
GAGGATGTTAATGATGATGATGATGATGGTGATCGTTACATACGGGAGACGACATTTTCTTATGTAACTAATAATGTATAACCCATATTTTTTTAAAAAAATAATTACTATTATTCTTTTTCAACACGTTACTAAATATTATTTTATTAACATTGCTTGATTTCAGTATTTTGATTTTGTTGCTGAGTTGGTGGATTGGGTTAAGAAGACAGGACGTAAGCATGGTTGTGTTATCTCAGTCCAACGTTCAAGGAACAGAAGTGTTGAACTTGTATGCAATCGAGGTGGGGAACAAAAACTCAAGGCAACGGTGAGGCATACCGGGAGTATTAAAAGGGGTTGTCCATGTAAACTTGTCGGTAGGTACAACGCGCCAGGTGGTTGTTGGAAGCTAGAGGTTGTCAACGAGACGCACAACCACGATCCCGTTTTGTTTGAGGAGGGGCACCCGGCACTAAGGAAACTGACCGACGATGAAATTGATATGGTTGCGGCGTTGCATAGGCAGGGTCTGAGGCCTGCTAAAATTAAGTCAGCCATAAAGAAACGTTTTCCCGGTAACAAATGTATTACTAGGGATATATACAACGTCGTGAAGCTTGTTGATGACCAAGATAAAATTGGTGACACCCCCATGCATGTACTTGTTGTTAGAATATTATTATTTTGTAAAACTCTTTTTAATATTTATTATTTTGAATATATATTATTTTGTTTTATTATATATAAAATATATATATTCTGTAAGATTTAATAAGAATATTATTTATAATATCATTTTATTATATTAATTTTATTATAATTATGATGTTTAATAAGAATCCTTGTAATATTTATTAATTTTTTGTTGAACCCAACGTAGGTACTTGAAAACTTTCTTCAAACTCATGGGTTTACCTTTTATACATGGGAGAATCATTCCATCAATAGGCCGGAGAATGTTTTCTTTTGTCACGAGAAGTTGCATACCATGTGACGTGTGTTCCCAGATTTATTGCTGATTGACACGACGTACAACACCAACATGTACAGGTGGCCATTTGTTCAGTTTGTTGGTGTGACGTCGACATCAAAGTATTTCTGTATTGCGCACACGGTTATCTTTAGGGAGCATGCTCGTCGATTGTAGGGAGCCGCGTGTCATCCTGACTGACAAGGACCAAGCCTTGATGAAATCCTGTGAAAAAGTCTTTCCCAATGCTACCAAAAACCTTTGTAGGTGGCACATCTTCCAGAACATACAGAAAAAACATAAGAGTCTTTTTCAGACAGATATCTTTGAGTCCTTCTCTTACTGGTGGAAAGTACTCTACTCGTCGCCAACAAAATCTATGTTCGAGTACAACTGCGGTCAAATGGAAGCAACGTTAGCTGGACACGGCAGACATGGTAAAATGCTTTTTTTGTTATGTCCCGTATGTACACATGATTTTAGATTCTAGTTGTATATTGCCTAAAATGTTTTTTTTATTATTTGTTTGTAGAGGCTTGGTATTATATTCGCGATAACTGGTTGGTACCCTACAAAGAGAAGTTCGTGTCCTGCTGGATTGACGGCCGACTAAACTTCGGCGAGCATACAAAAAACAGAGTAGAGGGCCAGCACGCAAACTTGAAGAGATACCTTGCGAGGCTGAACAATTCGCTGGATTCTATTGCGGCATTTGCCCTTGAAGTGGTGAATTCCCAAATGGAAGAAATCGGTGCAACCCTTGAAGACTCCCGTATTATGATCAAGAAGTACCACAAGTTGACTTTGTTTGAAAAGCTACATAATAGGGTGTCACTTTTTTCTATCGCTAAACTTGACAAAGAGCTGACTTTGCTTTACACATTGCAAGATACGGGAGCGGGGTGCGACCACCGGTTACAAACATCATGGGGCTTGTCGTGTACTTGTAAGCTTAACTGGTACACTATAACAATATACGTATTCCATTAAAAGACATAGACCCCTTTTGGAGGAAGCTCGATTTCAGTCCGGCGTTTGTTCGACACGAAGAACCAGACTATGAAGCGGAACTGGAAGATGTGAAAAAACAAGTTCTAGGACTAAACAACCGAATGCAAAAAAAAAGTCTATTCTCAAAGATAATGTCTGTTCTTCCTGGGAAATCAAACAAGGAGGAGTCTGAGAAACGAGAGGACCCTAGGGGGCGTCCAAATCTAAACCAACAAGCCAAGAAAAGAGAAACCCCTAGATAGAGCTCGTACTCCCCCTCCCCGTCAACTGATCCCCACAGACACAGCTCGTACTCCCCGTCCCCGTCAACTGATCCACACAGACACAACTCCTACGCCCCATCCCCGTCTTTTGATCCCCACAGACATAGCTCCTACGCCCCCTCCCCGTCTTTTGATCCCCACAGACACAACTTCTACGCCCCCTCCCTGTCACGGGAACCAACACCCGAAACCCCCACCCATTCGTTGTCGCTTTCCCAGTCTCAGGCCCGGTTTAAGATACCTAAACCACCGAAACGCTCATCTAAAAATCAAGAGATTCCAACCGACCTTGGTTTTCCATTACTGCGTGACCCAAAGGACGTCCCAATCATAGAACGTTATAGGCACATAATTCCCACCTGGGCATACCCGTTCATTTCAGGAATAACAGATGTAAAGCCATATGGTAATTACGGTTTCAGAGCAATCGATGTCGGCTTAGGCATGCGTCAAATGAACTGGAATGAGGTCAGAGCAAGCATGAGGAATGAGATAGACACTAACAAATTGTGGTGGAGGCACAGGTTGAAATACATTAGCTTAATTATAGACTGATTAGATATATTTGCTTAGATATAGATATATTAAATTGTTGCGCGTCATAAAACAAGACGGTCTAAAAATGATTAAAAATGCAAAAGAGGCTTTTAGACAAATGTTACGTGATATAATTAGCTCGAACAAAAGATATTGTAGATAACAAAACTTTTGTAAAGAAGCAAATTCATTTGCTTAGGTCCGACTAGGGACGTACCTACAAGGCTACAAGAGGGAATTCAACATGTAACATGTTTGAAAAAGGTATGTAGTAAAAAGAAAGATTAATCCAATATCATGGTACTCTTGAAGGTCGTAATGGCGATTCAATAAGGAATTCACTCTATTGAGTTGGGCATTATCAAACAAATAACTGGTATGTTTATTGTTTTCAACACCTCAATAACTACTATATCAGGAGATTATTATCCCATAAGTCCTTTAGTATTAGCAATTTACTTTTAGTGTGTAACAAAAGGAGTTGTCATTTAGAGGCAAACGTACAGTTGATATGATTTCAAAGACGAAAGAAAAACTTCAAAAATATTCAAAGAAATGCCCCTGTTTATTACTTGTGCCGATGCATTGGGACCCTGTTTAAATGTATCGGCATACATATTACGCTAGTTTATTAAGGTGTGACATCAATCTAGTATTTAGTTATACAAATGAGTGGCTAACCGAGGCTTCGGGACAACAACTAACGGGAACTTCCTTTGCGTAGTCAAGCCATGCACCTCTTCCATATCTATATCTTCGATCTTCATATTGTCAGGTAAATTCCAATTAAACCCGTGCAATAAGTTCCCAAGTAATGACCTCATCATCTTCAATCCAAGGTTATAACCCGGGCACATCCTCCGACCCGATCCAAATGGTAACAACTCAAAATGCTGGCCTTTAACATCGATGACCCTACCCAAAAACCTCTCGGGTCGGAAACTCTCTGCGTCCTCCCAAAAATCTGAGTCTCGCCCCATGCTCCATGTGTTGATGAAAACCGCCGTGCCTTTTGCGATATCATAACCTGCCACTTTGCAATCTTCAAGGGCTAAATGTGGTGCTAGTAAGGGAACCACTGGGTGCAACCTCATGCTTTCTTTTAGAAATAGATTTATGAACGGGAGATTCGGGAAATCGGTCTCTTGGACCCATCTTTCTCTACCAATAACCCTATCAAGCTCGTCGGTTGCCTTCTTCATTAGATGAGGCTGTTTGATTAGCTCAGACATCACCCATTCCACAGTTGTTGAGGCTGTATCAGTTCCACCAGCTATCAGATCCTGTATGTAACATATATGATTAGGTTTTTATATATCACTGAATATTCTCATTTGATTAGGTTTAATTTCTTAATGATTATTCTCGTTGTACTCCTATAAATAGTTAATCATCAACGCATAATAAGTTGCATGGTTCTCATAGTTCTATAAATGTGTTCGTATTTTCCTGCATAATTATCTGTAACTCGGGAACTAATATATGTACGCGTAAATCCCTTAGATATATAATTCTACAAAATAGAGCCACGGCATTTCTACACTTCAACAGGAATCTATTCATGCAAGAGCTGGTAATCTTAATTAATACGAAGAAAGAAAGTTATGATTTATACAGCTGATTGATAATCCAGCTGCAAAAGAACAAGAGTGGCAAAGCGTTCAACATGGGCTGGAGAAAAACAACCCAAACTAGCTGACAACTCAAGAAGTTCAATCAATAGTTAGATATATCCACTACATCCAATTGGATATAGCAATAAATATTAAGATGCTAACAACAGGGTTGTTATCATAGAGGCCCCTGCCAGGACAGTCTCGTGAGTAAATCAAATAAGGATTTAGGCCTCCAGTTTTATAGGGTCTCAATTTAAAATAGAGGTTTGTATTATGGGTTTTTTCTAGAATTAATAATTCAATTATGGGCCACACGTTAAAGAGGAATGTCACGTACCCATTATCACTGCATATTATCATATATATATATATATATATATAAAAAGAAAAGTAAAAGCCTCTGCATTTTAGTTATTTATTTAATTTTAAGCTTCTGAACGCGTTGAGTCACCCCCTGCCTACACGTGGCCTCAGTCAAAAGAAGGGTACCCCTTAATAATTACACAACATTGGGAGTTTTATTTGGTTTGTCTGTATAGCAGCATCTCAGGGTATTTTGATCAATCTCAACTCCTGCGTGTGTTAAATGTCGTATAATTGCAATCATTTTTTGTGAAATGAAAGTTTGTTTTCTTAGTTAAAAAAAAAGAGTTTGTTTTCTTAGTTAAAAAAAAGAAGATAATTCTATGGACGATCTTTGATCTAATTCCATGTACGTTTTTCATAACAGAACTTCCATACTCACTCGTGGTTTCTTTTGAACTATTCGAATATAGATTTGGAGTAGCACCGATTATTTACTTAATTTAAAAATGATTAGTACACATCCCAAAAGGATTATCCGAGGAATTGTACCTGAATAAACGCCTTGACGCCATCAGGATCGAGCTTGACCTCGAGATTAGGATCATCAGCCAACTTTATCAACAAGTCCACCATATCTTTCACTACAAAACCGTCCCCTACAGCCTTCATTCGAGCTCTATGCTCCTCCAACACATGATCATAAAACCTATCCAATCTCTTAAACAAAGCCTTCATCCTCTTCACATACCCTTGAATATCCATAAACCTTAGCCATGGCATCCAATCCCCAATAACTAACACTCCACTCAACTCGAACACTTCATCCAACATCTTTTGAAACTCATCAAGTCTCACGATCTCCTTCTCGTCCACTGACTCACTATAGTACGTACGGCCCATAACAATCCTACTAATCACACTTAGATTCGCACGTGACACATGGTCTTTTAGCACGATAGGATCTCCCGAAAACTTGTGTAGCCGAGAGAGAAAACTTTGCATTTCTTCATCACGAATGTATTGGGAAGAACCAAGCCTAGTTGAGCTAAAAACCTCATCAAGAAATATTTTCCTGCCTTGTCTCCAATAAGGTCCATAAGGAGACCATGTGATATTGCGATAGTTATACGTTAAATACTTCCCGGATGCAGTTGGTGGGCGAGAGGCAAAAATACGGTCATGGGTCCTCAAGAACTGCTTAGCCATCTCTGGGGATGATGCAACTACAACCGGAGTCGAACCGAACTTGAGGTACATGAGTTTGCCATATGTTTGGGACAATTGGTGTAGAGATTGGTGAAGGAGAGGGCCAATGAGGTTAAGGTTGCCAATGAGAGGCCATGGTTGAGGGCCTGGGGGGAAGTTTTTACGGCCATGATGGTTGTTTAGTAACTTAAATATTATAAGTAGAGAGATTAAAGTGGCTAGAATAAGCCATGAAAGAGATTCCATTGTTGCTGGTGTGGATGAAGTTGGATCATTCTAGCTAGAGGGTATTTATAATGGAAAATTACCAAACTGTCAATGTACCAACATTTTTCACCAAAAAAATCATTTGAATATATTTTAGAAATGGTAAGTTTTCGAGACCTTGTATATAACTTTTTCAATTATCTGTCTTTTAATTTTCATAGGTTGTGATAAATATTATTATAAATTTATTTAACATAAGTTTAAAAATGATGAGGTTTAACGTGAGAGTGACAAGTGATAAAAATTATAAATTTTTTTATTAAATATAATATATTTATTCTTTTTATAATTGTTTACCAAAAAATTCGGGTGTCGCTCTCTAATTTCCCTAACATCCCCCCCCCCAACACACACACACACACACACACAACGGCACCACCGGAATGCTTCATTTTTGAATGGTGAAATTCTATACGTTTAACCCGTTTAAGTTTAAAAAAATAATAATAATAAGCGGGTCATAGGTCTCATTGAACCCGGATGGGCCTTAAATGGGTACAACATCTCATTTATTGGTGAAATTCTTTCATCACCAAACAATAATTTTCGCGAGACATGAGTTTCACCAAACCCGGATATCCCTTAAACGAATTATAACATATCATTTATTTGTTAAACCTTTCATCATACCCTAATTTAACCTCTCTACATAGTCTCCGTCGTCGGTCTATCCTCACCATCACTGGTTAACTTCTTATTACCACCCACTATTGTCAACATCCCCTCTCATGCATCAACCACCATCGTCACCTATTTAATTAACCACCCATTCTTTGTTAGATTTCTCTATAATCGGCAAATAAACACTGGTTAATCGGCTACCGGTTCAGATCTGGTCTCACCTTATCTTTTGTTTAATTATGAAACCATATCTGGATCAACTTGTTTTCATCTTAATCATTCATACTACCACCATGCCAACCTTGATTCCATGCCTATAGTGGGTGTTATTGGTGGCGGATTACTAATTGTGTTGTCTTAAATTTATAAAAGCATGCCTGACTTAGTTTATAATCTTAATAATCTCTTAACAAACCCGTGTAAATGTGCGTTAATTTAAAATTTAAATAACAGCTCATCAACAAAATCGAACATAAATGAACATATATGAACAGACGTAAACGAACACAAACAAACATAAACGGATATAAACAAACACACTTAAATGAACACATAGATGATTCATTTAATACTTTATTTTAAACTAAATATATAAAAAAATGTAACCAAACATAATTAAAATAGGTTTAGATATATTATAAATTTTCTTCTAAGTTAAAAACAAAAAAATATATATATAATACAATAGTAATTATAATATAAAAAAACCATACTATTTGCGTTTCACAATAATTAATTTGTGAAAAAGCTAGGGTGACTGTGTGTATCACAATAATTAATTTGACATGTGAGACTACTTGGAAATATTATAAAAAGAAAAAGAAAGCGAACAATAATTGAAGAATTTATTTGTTTTCAAAGAGATGGGCTGAGAAACGATGGGTCTTACTATCGACATCACCCAAAAATTTAAACACTCACTCACTATGCGGCGTATTGGCCGATATGAGGCGTATCAGAGGTTTTGTCCTATTATGTCCAAAGGTTTTGTCTTATTATGTTTGTATTCTATACGCGGCGTATTAATCGATCCGCGGCATATTGAGTACAGTCAACCTGGGACTATCAAATCATGTCATACATCGTACATGATACGCCGCCTATCGGCCGATACGCGACAGATCAAGTCAATAATTTGATTTTGGTCACATCCGTCTCCCTTTCTCTACATATATCGTTATATGTAGAGAAAGGGAGACGGATGTGACCAAAATCAAATTATTGACTTGATCTGTCGCGTATCGGCCGATAGGCGGCGTATCATGTACGATGTATGACTTGATTTGATAGTCCCAGGTTGACTGTACTCAATATGCCGCGGATCGATCAATACGCCGCGTATAGAATACAAACATAATAATTTGATTTTGGTCACATCCGTCTCCCTTTCTCTACATATATCGTGTCTTCCCAGACTAATGTGCAGATTTGTGTTTTGTGTTTGTTAAAATATAATGGATTTATATGATATTTTGTTTGGTGACGGGAACGACGAGCAGTCGGGCTACGAACACAACGATCAGCCGGAGCAGTCGGGCTTGCCAGATTTGAATGAACTTCATGACTCGAACCATGAGCCGGGGTATGGAAATATCAAGCAGTTTGACTTACCAAATTCTGACTAGGTTATTTAGTGTATTTATATACTACAATAGCGCGTTAGTTATATTTTAAATATTATACGTTGCCTTGCCAACATTTTTATCAGGGGTATATCATATACGGAGGTAGTCACCCTTCGTGGCCGGAGGATAATAGGACATCGTCGAATACATATGAGGCCAGAGTCGAGGAGTCTTATGGTCAGTATTACGGAATTCAAATTCGTACCAGCGGTTACATGTAGACGGTCCGTATTACGGAACTCAAATTCGTACCAGTTACCTTTAGGAGAGCAACCATACGTGTCAAGACCAGTCATGAGCAACGTAGTTGATGGCATTCAAGAGGCTCACGGCGAAGGAGGCGATGAGGATGTTGATGATGATGATGATGATGATGATGATGGTGATCGTTACATACGGGAGACGACATTTTCTTATGTAACTAATAATGTATAACCCATATTTTTTTAAAAAATAATTACTATTATTCTTTTTCAACACGTTACTAAATATTACTTTATTAACATTGCTTGATTTCAGTATTTTGATTTTGTTGCTGAGTTGGTGGATTGGGTTAAGAAGACAGGACGTAAGCATGGTTGTGTTATCTCAGTCCAACGTTCAAGGAACAGAAGTGTTGAACTTGTATGCAATCGAGGTGGGGAACGAAAACTCAAGGCAACGGTGAGGCATACCGGGAGTATTAAAAGGGGTTGTCCATGTAAACTTGTCGGTAGGTACAACGCGCCAGGTGGTTGTTGGAAGCTAGAGGTTGTCAACGAGACGCACAACCACGATCCCGTTTTGTTTGAGGAGGGGCACCCGGCACTAAGGAAACTGACCGACGAGGAAATTGATATGGTTGCGGCGTTGCATAGGCAGGGTCTGAGGCCTACTAAAATTAAGTCAGCCATAAAGAAACGTTTTCCCGGTAACAAATGTATTACTAGGGATATATACAACGTCGTGAAGCTTGTTGATGACCAAGATAAAATTGGTGACACCCCCATGCAGGTACTTGTTGTTAGAATATTATTATTTTGTAAAACTCTTTTTAATATTTATTATTTTGAATATATATTATTTTGTTTTATTATATATAAAATATATATATTCTGTAAGATTTAATAAGAATATTATTTATAATATCATTTTATTATATTAATTTTATTATAATTCTGATGTTTAATAAGAATCCTTGTAATATTTATTAATTTTTTGTTGAACCCAACGTAGGTACTTGAAAACTTTCTTCAAACTCATGGGTTTACCTTTTATACATGGGAGAATCCTTCCATCAATAGGACGGAGAATGTTTTCTTTTGTCACGAGAAGTTGCATACCATGTGGCGTGTGTTCCCAGATTTGTTGCTGATTGACACGACGTACAACACCAACATGTACAGGTGGCCGTTTGTTCAGTTTGTTGGTGTGACGTCGACATCAAAGTATTTCTGTATTGCGCACACGGTTATCTTTAGGGAGCATGCTCGTCGATTGTAGGGAGCCGCGTGTCATCCTGACTGACAAGGACCAAGCCTTGATGAAATCCTGTGAAAAAGTCTTTCCCAATGCTACCAAAAACCTTTGTAGGTGGCACATCTTCCAGAACATACAGAAAAAACATAAGAGTCTTTTTCAGACAGATATCTTTGAGTCATTCTCTTACTGGTGGAAAGTACTCTACTCGTCGCCAACAAAATCTATGTTCGAGTACAACTGCGGTCAAATGGATGCAACGTTAGCTGGACACGGCAGGCATGGTAAAATGCTTTTTTTTTATGTCCCGTATGTACACATGATTTTAGAATCTAGTTGTATATTGCCTAAAATGTTTTTTTTATTATTTGTTTGTAGAGGCTTGGTATTATATTCGTGATAACTGGTTGGTACCCTACAAAGAGAAGTTCGTGTCCTGCTGGATTGACGGCCGACTAAACTTCGGCGAGCATACAAAAAACAGAGTAGAGGGCCAGCACGCAAACTTGAAGAGATACCTTGCGAGGCTGAACAATTCGCTGGATTCTATTGCGGCATTTGCCCTTGAAGTGGTGAATTCCCAAATGGAAGAAATCGGTGCAACCCTTGAAGACTCCCGTATTAGGATCAAGAAGTTCCACAAGTTGACTTTGTTTGAAAAGCTACATAATAGGGTGTCACTTTTTTCTATCGCTAAACTTGACAAAGAGCTGACTTTGCTTTACACATTGCAAGATACGGGAGCGGGGTGCGACCACCGGTTACAAACATCATGGGGCTTGTCGTGTGCTTGTAAGCTTAACTGGTACACTATTAACAATATACGTATTCCATTAAAAGACATAGACCCCTTTTGGAGGAAGCTCGATTTCAGTCCGGCGTTTGTTCGACACGAAGAACCAGACTATGAAGCGGAACTGGAAGATGTGAAAAAACAAGTTCTAGGACTAAACAACCGAATGCAAAAAAAAAAGTCTATTCTCAAAGATAATGTCTGTTCTTCCTGGGAAATCAAACAAGGAGGAGTCTGAGAAACGAGAGGACCCTAGGGGGCGTCCAAATCTAAACCAACAAGCCAAGAAAAGAGAAACCCCTAGATAGAGCTCGTACTCCCCCTCCCCGTCAACTGATCCCCACAGACACAGCTCGTACTCCCCGTCCCCGTCAACTGATCCACACAGACACAGCTCCTACGCCCCATCCCCGTCTTTTGATCCCCACAGACATAGCTCCTACGCCCCCTCCCCGTCTTTTGATCCCAACAGACACAACTCCTACGCCCCCTCCCTGTCACGGGAACCAACACCCGAAACCCCCACCCATTCGTTGTCGCTTTCCCAGTCTCAGACCCGGTTTAAGATACCTAAACCACCGAAACGCTCATCTAAAAATCAAGAGATTCCAACCGACCTTGGTTTTCCATTACTGCGTGACCCAAAGGACGTCCCAATCATAGAACGTTATAGGCACATAATTCCCACCTGGGCATACCCGTTCATTTTAGGAATAATAGATGTAAAGCCATATGGTAATTACGGTTTCAGAGCAATCGATGTCGGCTTAGGCATGCGTCAAATGAACTGGAATGAGGTCAGAGCAAGCATGAGGAATGAGATAGACACTAACAAATCGTGGTGGAGGCACAGGTTGAACTATGAGATAACCGGTAATTATGACACGGTCATGATTCGCTGGACTACTCAACGTCTGCTTTATTCCAGCAAAAGAGTAGGTGGTTTACGTTACCTGGGCACGGACACGTAGTGGCTTAAACGTATGACTGTGTTTTAATCAATCTCCATCTGACTTCCAGTAAGAGTTACTTCCCAATGAGAATGAGTCCGAAACCACTATCTCATATTCCGGTAATAGTAGTCTTAAATGTTAAGGATAATCATTGGCTCAACATACAATTAGAAGGGAATTTCCCCGTGCCGCTACCAGCACGTCAATGGGAAGGATACGCCAATGCAGCGGCGCACGAATGGAGGTCTTTGTACGAAGATCGTATAAAAGAGTATCTGCGAATAAGGGAAACTTGGCGAGTGCAAACTGAAGAGCCAACTTATTTAGGATGATTTGTAAAATGTTTGAGATACTATCAATAAAATGTTTTGTATTATTATGAATAATTAGGAATAAAATGTTTGTGTTATCAACAATTTTTAAATAAAAATAACTTGATAAAATGTATAACTTAAAAATATATTTTTTAAAATAATATATTTTTTAAAATAATATTTTCCATAATAAATTAAAAAAAATATTTAAAAATATAAAACATGATATTTAAAAATATAAAACATGATAAAATATCTAACTTAAATACTTTCGATAATATACTTTTTTTGAACAAATTAAAATTATCATGACAAATTATATAAATTAAAAATAATATAAAACCAGAAATATTAAAATAATTAAAAGTAGATCAGATACGCCGCATATAGATCGATACGCGGCATATCAAATTATAAACGTCACCCTAATCGCCGTCCTCCCCCATCTTGTTACACATTCACACTCAAACCCGACCCCATTTCAAGCACAAACCCTAATCGCCGTCCGCCGTCCCGAACATCGTATTTGTTTAACAACACCAAATCCATATGACCCGGCAATAATAAGGTAACTTCGTCTTTATTTATATCATATGTGTTTAGTTTTCATATGATTTTGATATAGGTTTTCAAAACGGGTTTCATACGGGTTTAGTTACAGGATTCGGGGTTGGATTCATATGTGTTTAGTTTTCATATGTGTTTAACAAAGTTGTTTGATACATCTAGTTTGGATTCATAATCATACGGGGTTGATAATGGGGTTGATAATGAAACGGGTTTGGTTACGGGATTTTGGTTACGGGATTTTGTGGTTGATAATGAAACAGGTTTGACCAAGTTTGTTTGATACACATGCGTTTAACAAACTTGGTCGGATTTTGGGGTTGATAATGAAACGGGTTTTGTTACGGGATTTTGGTTACGGGTTTGGTTACGGGATTTTGGGGTTGATAATGAAACGGGTTTGAAAATAACGGGTTGATAATGAAACGGGTTTGACCAAATTTGTTTAATACATATGTGTTCAACAAACTTGGTCGGATTTTGGGGTTGATAATGAAACGGGTTTGGTTACGGGATTTTGGTTACGGGTTCGGTTACGGGATTTTGGGTTGATAATGAAACGGGTTTGACAATAACGGGTTATATTTATATGTTAAACATAGATGGCGGATAGATACATTGAATGGGATGAACTACTTGATGATTACAATCATTTGAGGTTTGACCCGGAGTCCCAATATCATATCCGGTTTACGTAGCTTCGGAAAATGGAGCCACAACCTTCCTCGACCTTGTCTTGGGAGTTTATAAAAATGGTTTGGGCGGAAGACATGATAGAAAGAATTGTTGGGACGGATACACCATGGGAGACATTGTTTACCGCCCTGCATCCATCGTACCGGGCTCTCACGCTCAAGTTTTACTCTACGTTCGTTTTCAGGTATTTTTTTTCCTTTTCAATTAACTTATAAATAAAGTAGATTTAACCAACGTGTAAATATTGTTTCAGACCACGCCCGGAGGGAGATCGGCAGGTCGAGATGTTGGCTGATGGTGCGGATACCAGTCAGGCGGAGGTTCGGTTCCGTATGTTCGGGGTGGAGCGTTTTCTATCAATGGAGGAGTTTGCCTTAGCGCTGGGCTTGTACACATTTCAGGATTTAACCGACCCAGTTTGGACGGCGAGCATACACGAAACACCAGATGACGTGTTGAGGCGTTTTTGGACGGCGATTAGCGATACACCTTGGCCTATAATCCGCGGAGAATACGCGGCAGACTGCAAAGCCTCAGCCATCAGGGACCCGTTGCACAGGTTTGTATATAATATAATATAATATAATATAATATAATATAATATAATATAATATAATAATATAATATAATATAATATAATATAATATAATATAATATAATATAATATAATATAATATAATATATTATATTATATTATATTATAATAATATTTTATTGTTTTTTTTGTACAGGTACCTACACAGGCTTATCGCTCAGACCGTACAGGGTCGTCACCACAGGGCAGAGCACTACAACCTCCGTGACCGGTTTTTTTTTTTTTTTTTTTTTGCAATGCCTGCTTACGGGGAGACACTGCAACCTAGCTCGCAGTTTCAGCGACTACTTCGCCATTTGCTAGCACAGGCAGCGCCGCGGGAAATTGGTCGGTGGCACGTTCGTTACGCGGATTGCGATTGCTTTGGGCTACGAGAACCGACCGGAAGACCTAACCATTCCGCCGCCGCTTTCGCCGCGAGAGCTGGACCGTGCACGGGCACAGGGCATGCAAATCGTCAAGAAGATTAACCGCCGGTATCACCTGGTCACTAATTTCGATTCTCGCCCATACGTAGAGGTCCCACTTTTTGAGCCTCCGCCAATCGAGGAGCCGGAGGTGGATATTCAGGTCGCCGAGGAGGACGGTGATCAGGTACGTTATATTTTATCCTTTAATTTTTTTTTGTATCTTCGTCTTAATAACGTTAACTTATCGTGTTCCTAACAGCCACCGCATCAGCACCCATAGCACGTTCCGCGTACACATCGCGCCATGAGTTTGGATGCGGCCACTGACTCCTGGCTGCGGAGACTAGAGCTTGACGTGTCACAGATTCGCAGTCAAATCAGCTGGATGGTTGGTTATATGTCTGTCCAGCAGCATGGAGCCCAGTACATAGTAACACCGCCACGTTTCGACGAGGAGGGGAACGATGACGACGCGGGTGGTGCCGCATTTTAGATTTCTTTTTTGTATGCTGTTACTTTTTCCCGAATTCGTTTGGTTTTTTTTTCGAACTCGTAATGTATTAATTATTATTATTTTATAAATCTGGTTATGCGTTATGCTTATTTTGTTCGTATTCAATTTTAAAATTGTTGTTTCGTGATTACTTTAAAACAGACAAAAAATCTGTTACACCTGTAATACAAAAAAAGAAAGCAAACATAAGTCGTTATGTACTAATTATTATATAAAAGTCGTTTGTTTTATTTTGTTCGTTTTTAATTTTAAAATTGTTGGTTCGTTGTGACCTTCCAAAACCGATCAAAAAAAGGTTACCCGAACCAAAAAAACAAAACAAACAAAAGAAAATATATAAAAGAAAAGACAACAAAAAGACAAAAACATAATAAAACAAAAAAAAACAGCAAAATGACAAAAAAACACGTGTTTCCAAAACACCCAAGCAATACGCCGCATATCGGCCGATCCGCGACATATTAGTTGGGTGTTTTAGAAACACCATATGGTGTATGTAAAAAAGCCCAAAACGATAGGCTAGCTAAACGACACCTCAAGTTCTACAAGTATCCAATACTACAAAAAGATTAAAATGACTCCCAAAATGACTCCCACCCTAGCTAGACTTAAGAGTATGTTCTTTTAATGATATGTTCATTGGTCTTACATAACCATATATTATGATTAGAAAAACAAAATCTTATATTACTGAGAGCATTCAGAACAACTTCCTATAAGAGCATTCTCATTTATTTTTTTATCTTTCAAATCTAAAATTACATTAAAAATCACTATATTTTTCTCTTTTTTTCAATTAAATGACAATTTTATACACATTTATCATTACAATTTTTATCACCTCTACCCACAACCACTTTAAAAAAATATTTAAAAAAATATAAATTATGAACAGTGGTTTTTCAAATATACATAAATATAATTACCGTTTCTCACTCATTCACTCACATTAACCTAAACTACTCCCTATATTATTAAAATCTCACACATAAAATATATTGGATAGGATACAAACGCTCTAAGATGTGATTGTGTACTTCAATTTTTAGTGACTGGTTGTAAGTGGAAAATAGAAAAAATGTTAAATTTCATGAATAAATTTGGAGAAACACGGTTCAAACTTCATAATTTTTAAATATTTGTTAAAAATGACTGTGAGTGGATGAAAGAAAAAAATAATGATAAATGTAAAAAAGTGTATTATTTAATTAAAAATATAGTGATTTTTAATGTAATTATAAAGATAAAAGTAAATGACATATCGAGAATGAATGCTCTAACACTAAGAATAGTAATACCTAATATCAATTTATGATCCTCCAAAATCCATATTAGTTATTGGATTTTTAATCCAGTTTTTTTCGTTTATTGTAATACCTTAAAAAGTGATAATAATCATTAGCCAACACAATAGAAATTAGCTTTATATGTATAATCGATGAGCATCAATATTACAACTTGAAATTTTCTAAAACTAACATATTTTGAAAAGAGATTCTGTTTTTGTCCCTCAAATTTAATAATTCCAAAAATTTTCCCTTCTAATTCATCTTTGACTATGTGTCAGAAAGTTTAGCATGCCGGGTGGTGAAGAAGACGGGGATGAAGTCTAAGAAGAAGAGTTTGAAGACTTGTAATTTTTATTTGTTTTAGTAACTTAATTTGTAACACGATCAAATTTCAAGTAATTTTTAGTTTTGCTTTTTTTATTAACTAGTTTTGTTTTGTTTATTACTAGTAATGTTTTATTTCTTATTAGTCATGTTTTATTTTTTGATACGATTTCAATTGATTATAATAACGACGAACATTTTATTATAAAAAACACAACATATTACAAACATTATTAAACATAACAACTTAAAACAAAAAAAAAGGTCCGTCGTTTTAATCCCGCGCTCTACAACGATTAAGCGTTGTTACCGACGGCGGTAGGTGCTTGAGTTGTAGAGCCGGACAACTCTCCCGCTACCTCTTTCTTGGCATACAAACTTTTTTTATCATGGCAATACTTATTGGTATGCTTGCGTAGGGTGGAGTTCGACCCCGCTTCCAGAAACTCGGAACAATACTTGCATCGGGCCATCTCTTGTGAGTCGGTCATGACACACAAAGCATAATGAACCCAAACCTCGGGGCATCGTGTTGTTTCGATGACCATAACAACATCGTCGTTACTTTCCATTGATTGTCGGTTTAAGCTTAATTGTGATTTAAAGTGTGTTTTAGAGTATTAAAAGTGGTTTAACAAGTTCTACACACCATCAAATGTGGTTATATGATACTGTTATTAAATATTGTGAATCTTTTTTTTATCATTCATGTTTTTATTATAGTTATGCAAGGTTGTGAACTTTATATTTAATAAGAATATGGGTATGTTTGACAAAGAGCTTTTAGCAGCTTTAATGAGCTTTAAGTTACAAACTTTTAAGAAAAAACTTAAATTTATTCAAAGTCTTGTTTGGTTAGAGTAGCTTTAAGCTTTTAGGTTAGGAGAAAAAGCTTGAAGCTAAAAGCTCCAACTAGTAGCGTTCAGAAAAGGCTACAAGCTTTTAGTATTTCAAATTTTACAATTTTGGTACTTGAACTTCCATCATATTTTGTTAATTCATATAATAATTACATATTTAACCATATTCAAAACCAACTACCCCCCGTGACTTTTTAAAATACCATAACTTTTTCACATGTTAATATATATTTTTAAAAAATTGCATCATAAAAACGAGTATTTTATTCTCTTTAATTTGAATATCATATTGTTATACTTCTTTAACTTTAAAAATTAACATATTATGTGATTATTGGTTAAGATCGGCAACAGGTCGAGGCAGGCAAGCCCGGGTCATGTGTAAGACCAAATTAGGGTTGGAACGAGTCGATGCAAAAAGGTCTAATTTAGTCCGGTTCATGTTGGTACGGTTTTGAGTCGAAAGGGGCCAAGTCAGAATAGGTTTCGGATTAGAATGATGCACCGCGCGAGCACCCAGCTAGTTTTATTCAAAGCTCTAGCTAATCTACCAAACACCTAAATATTTTTAAAAAGCTACAGCTAACAGCTACAATCTACAGCTTCTAGCCACCAGCTACCAGCTAGCAGCTTCCAGCTACAGCTACCAGCTAGTTTTGCCAAACATACACTATGGGTATGTTTGGCAATGAGCTTTTAGGAGCTTTTAAGAGATTCAAGCTTCAAGCTTTTAAGAAAAAGCTCATATTCAATAAAAAGCTTTGTTTGGTTAAGGTAGCTTCAAGCTTTTAGGTTGGTAGAAAAAGCTTCATATTTGAACGCTACTATTACTAGCGTTTGAGAAAAAGCTATCTACAAGCTTTTACATTTGAATTTACAAGTTTGGTACTTGAACTTCTATCAACTTTTGTTAATTTATATAATAGTTACACATTTAACCCTTATTCAAAACTAACTACCCCCGCGACTTTTTTAGGTGTTGCAACTTTTTCGCACGTTAATAATTTTTTAAACAAATTCCATCATAAAAACGAGCATTTTATTCTCTTTAATTTAAGTATGATATTGTTATACTTCTTTAACTTTAAAAATTTAACATACCACGTGATTATCGGTTATGATCGATAACAAGTCGAGTCAGGTGAGCTCGAGTCATGTGTAAGACCAAATTAGGAGTCGAGACAGATGAACTTGAGTCATGTGTAAGACCAGATTAGGGTCAGAACGAGTCGATACAAAAAGGGTTAAAATAGTTCGATTCGTGTCGGTACGCTTTTGAGTCGAAAGGGGTCAGGTCATAACATGTTTCATATTAGAACAGTGCATGTTCAGAAAGGGATTCATATCAATATAGGTTGGTTTAAAAAATTATCTATTTGAAATTACTGTATATTTCAGCTTTGTTTCATGATTTTCGCCATCAGTTACACGCTTACTACCTTTCCATGAATTACACGTCTACATTCAGGTTATGTATGCACTGTCATCAGGGAATCATGTACCAACACTGATTATGCGGTTAAATGTTAGGTTGTGCGCCCATTCCGCCGCACCACGCAGGCACCCAGCTAGTTTTATTAAAAGTTTCTGCTACTCTGCCAAACACCTAAATATATTAAAAAGCTACAGCTAACAACTACCAGCTACCAGCTTCCAACCTTCAGATTCCAGCTTACAGCTAACAGCCAGCAGCTAGTTTTGCCAAACATGCCCTATATGTTTATTATGTTTCTTAATTTCTATTGTTGCAAGAAGATTTCTTATAGCAATTAATTTTGTTTTTAGATTTTTTTAACGTTGAATTTCTGTCATCTATGAGACTTAACCGACGACCTCCCAAACCCTAAATGTTATAAAAGCTTTGGCTTTGCCAATGGATATTGAAGATTTACTGACAATATTCTTTATAAATTTCCATCTTTGTTTAAGGGCATTATTAAAAAGTTGTAAGCTTTGTGTTACAAATTAGTGGATTATATTTTGTGTTCTATTTATTTGTAGGTTGTTTTTACTATCTTCTTTCTCAAATTTTGTTGATAAGGGCAAGTTATGTTTCATACAATTCCACATAGTTGTAGTCCAATATAGTATTAAAATAATAAAATCAAACATTGATGTTTAACATATTAACGCATAAAAGTTGTAATCAATGTTGTAAAAGTAGGATTCCAAGGCCGAACACTCCCCGAGTACTCGCTACAAGGTATGTTGCCGAGGCGAGTTTCTATAATTCCGCCTAGTTACTAAGTGTTGACTAAAGATGGTGAACCTTAGTCATAATCGCAACTAGTCGGTGAACTTGAGCCGATTTTGGCTTGAAAAAATAAAACATAACTCATATTTCTTTAAAATTAAAGAATAAATATCATTTTTTTACTTAATGACTAACAATTTTTAGAACAATTTATTATTTAAAAATGTATTTCTCTTATTTATATTGATCTTTACCTATTTTGTTATAAATATTAGTAAATTTGTGATATTCGACATATATATAATATCCATAAACTAATTTTCTTTATATTTACCATGTCCGAGTACTCTCCGTGTACTCCCCGAGTACTCCGAGTACACCCAACTCTCCAGTCGACCGTCTAGGGTCCGCCTAGCGACTTTTGTAACCTTGGTTGTAATGTAGTTTTACAACTCTCTCTAATTCACACAAAAACTTAAAGAATATAGGTAGCTAGGTTAACAGGACATCTTTCGGAGTATGTGGTTAGTATATATGTAGTATATATGTTTTATTTTATTATGAAAAAATATGCAAAAGTTTGATTGAAGATTTAACTGCTAAACCCAGGCATAATTGTGATGAAATTAAGAAGAAACAAAATACAAGGAAAACAAAAAAGAGAACTATATGAATATGAAGATGAGAACATCAATCACTTACTTTCAGGTTTGATCATTTAGTTGCAAGACTTAATTAGTGTTAAAAAGAATTAAATGGCTACATAGTTTTAGCTTATATTAATTTTACCACTGACCTGGAACACTATCTATGTACCTAGTACCTACACGTATGGGTGAGCTAAATATGGAAAAAAAAATCATATATCTGATAATTTGGATGAAAACAAATTAGACTAATAAATTGAAATTTTGGTTAACAAACGGACTGATTTGAGACTTTGCCGCGACATTATATCTTCATACAGCAGCATTATGAAAGTAATTATGGTACCATATTATTTGATGAATAAACAATACATAGAACCCCTTTATATATAGGGGGAAGTTCCAACTAACCGACATATAATTATGGACTAGATCAAATACCAATATGTATACAATTCTATGACAAATATAATTCCTAATAGATATATTTCATATATCCGTTAATACGCCCCCTCAGTTCGAGCGGAAAGCACGCTCAAACTGGATCGGAAATTCTGAAACAATTCTCTTGATAAGCCCTTGGTAAAGATATCGGCGTACTGATAGGAAGCCGGATTATATGAAGAACTCGAATATGACCTATCCTGACCTTTTCACGAACAAAGTGGATATCAATTTCAACGTGTTTCGTGCGTTGGTGCTGAACTGGATTGCCAGACAAGTAAACAGCAGATACGTTATCACAATAGACTATAGAAGCCCGAATCAAAGGAACATGAAGTTCCAGTAGTAAATTACGAAGCCACGTTGTCTCAGCCACGACATTAGCAATACCTCTATATTCGGCTTCAGCACTAGATCGAGATATCGTAGGTTGTCTCTTAGATGACCACGAAACTAAATTATTTCCCAGAGAAACGCAATACCCAGAGGTAGAGCGTCTAGACTTTGGGCAACCACCCCAGTCGGCATCGGAATATGCTGTGAGAGAAATCGTGGACAATGGGGTAAGCAACAGACCATGATCAATAGTGCCACGCAAATAGCGTAAAATACGATGCAAAAATGAGAGATGAGGTGCACGAGGTGCATACATGAAAAGACAGACCTGTTTAACTGCATATGAAATGTCCGGTCGTGTAAACGTAAGATACTGTAAAGCCCCCGCGAGACTACGATAAGTGGTGCTGTCTTCCAAAAGTGGGCCGCTATCAGCATTTAGCTTGGATCCAGGCTCAACAGGAGTAGCACATGGTTTGCATGACGACATATTGGCTCATTGAAGAATATCTGCGACATATTTGCCTTGAGACAAAAAACAATCCGTTAGCATCCCATTCAACCGTGACACCCAAAAAATGGTGTAAGGCCCCTAGATCTGTCATGGCGAACTCTAGTGAAAGGGAAGAGATTATATTAATAAGAAGGGAAGTGGAGGATGCAGTGAGTATGATATCGTCCACATACAGTAATAAGTATGCCATGTCTTTTCCATTCCGATAAACAAAAAGGGAAGTGTCACAAACACTTCCTTTAAACCCTTTAGATAAAATAAATGTCGAAAAATGCTCGAACCATGCACGGGGGGATGTTTAAGTCCGTAAAGCGATTTGCGCAAACGACATACCTGATTTGGTGCTGCAGGGTCTCTAAATCCTGGAGGTTGAGACATGTACACCTGCTAAGACCCAAAGAAAGTACCGTGCGTATCATAGCTGGTTTAACCACCGGATTAAATGTCTCAAGGCAATCAATGCCTAATGTTTGAGACTTTCCATTAATCACTAATCTGGCTTTATATCTCTCTAACGTACCATCAGATTTAAATTTGTGACGAAAAAGCCACATGCAACGAATAACCAGTTGCTCATCCGGGTAAGGAACTAAATCCCATGTACTATTTTCTTTTAAAGCTCTATATTCATTAATCATGGCCTGTTTCCAGTTAGGGTCGGACAAGCCTTGTTGGTAATTGGCCGGTATTGGGGAGATTGGTGGTGAATGATTGGTGTGAAGATTATAACGAGGGTTAGGTTTCATTATGCCTGATTTGGCACGAGTGGTCATGGGATGTGGTATGGAGGTTACTGGTTGCGTTGGTTGTTCAATGTTGGTATTGGGTTGAGGGTCCGGTGTAGATTGATCAGTACTAGTAGTAGTAGAGTGTGGTGTGGGTTGGCGTGGTGTAGGGGGTGAGGGAGTGGCTGTGGGGTTGTAAAGTTGGGATGTGTATCAGTAGGAGAAAATGAGAATGATGAGTGTGATGGTAGATCATCATCCGAAAAATTGATAACGACATTCGGGAAGGGGATCACTAAAATGGAAAGAGAGATTCATTAAAGATAACATGTCGGGATATAAGTACTTTGCCGGTTTGAGGGTCAAAACAACGATAGCCCCTAAAATTTGCGGGGTACCCGAGAAATATACATTGCGTGGATCGGGGATGAAGTTTGTGTGGCATGGTAGCGGACATATTTGGATAACATGCACACCCAAAAACACGAAGGTGTTCGTAAGTGAGGTGTTGTTGAAAAAGGGCATATGTGGGAGTAAGAAGTTAAGACGTTTAGTGTGTAAGATATTATGGAGATAGGTTGTTGTGTGTAGTGCCTCCACCCAAAATTCGGGAGGTAAGCGTGCATGCATGAGGAGTGGACGGATAAATGTCATTTAGGCGTCGCAACATGCGTTCCGCCCGTCCGTTTTGTGGAGAGGTTTGAGGGCATGAAAAACGAAAGACGAGTCCATTAGTACTGGCAAAATTGTGAAATTTATGATTGTCGAACTCGCCTCCTAGATCAGATTGAAACGTTTTAATTTTTCGATGAAATTGAGTTTCGATAAGCTTATGGAATTTGGAAAAATTAGTAAATGCCTCGGATTTAAATTTAAGCGGATAAACCCAAACATATTGTGAAAAATTGTCTATTAATACCATGTAGTATTTATATCCGGATTTACTTAAGACCAGCGAGGTCCATAAATCGCAATGTATTATATCAAAAGGGGCAACAGTATTAGATTGAGATTCCATAAATGGTAGACGTTTACTATTTGAAATTTGACAAGAATGACAAAAATTATATAAAGTACGATTACAAGAAATAAATTGACAACTAGAAAGTAAATTTAAGATATTGTGTCCTGGATGACCAAGGTGATTGTGCCAATTGTGGGCGAAAGTTGTGAGTAGACATGTGACTTGAGGTGTTGTAAACGGGTAAAGGTCCCCAATGCTATCATGGCGCGAAAGGATCTTTCCACTCGTGAGGTCCTTCAAAGAAAAACCCCAAGGATAAAAATCAATGGAAATAAATTATCACGAGACATGTTACGAACAGGAATAAGATCTTTAATAATATTGGGTGCTAAAAGGATATCTTTAAATTTAAGGGTGGAATTCGGTAGGTTAACGGATGTGTTGCCCGACCTGGTTACAAGAATTGTTTGACCATTACCAACAAATATATCACCTTTAAAAAAATTAGTAGATGGGACGTGAATCTTACCTGGATTTGCAGTGAAGTGAGACGAGGCTCCTGAGTCCATGTACCATTGTGGGTCGTTGTATCCAGAGTTTAGGGAGACGGCCTGAAGTGTGGCACCTAGATCAGTAGGACAAAGTGGGTTACCGTTGTAATGGGCCGGTTGATTCTGCAGACTTTGGGCCTAAAATCCCTGTTGATGGGCCATATTCACTAACTGATGGCGTGCAGGGGATTGGGTTGGATATTGTTGTTGGGCCTGAGGAGCAGGGGGGTGGATTGGTGGCATTTGTTGGCTGGTGGACTGACGAGTAAACCATGGAGAATTCCATGTTGGTTGTGATGGATGTGGACATTCCAATTAAATTGCCCATTCCATCCAAGTTGGTGAAAAGGAGGTCCACCATTCCATGGTGGTTGTTGATATTGATTTGGATTTAAATTGTTTCGTCCCCCGCCAAAATAACCGCGACCACCACCACGACGCCCGCTTCCGCGTCCCCTGTATGAATTTCCTTGGTTGATGGATTGACTAGAGTTGGAATATGAACTTGATTGATTCGGTGTAGGTAGGGATTGCGAGGCCATAAGTACTGAACCCTAGGAAGACGCCGACGGGTTTGGTCGTGCTTTCTGTCGACCCATCTCTAAATCAATTTGGGTGCGAGCTCCGTCCCATGTGGTGGGTGAGTTGTTAATGATTTTTCTGATTGTGTCAAGTTCGCGAGGAAGACCGCGAACAAGTTGTAAAACTAGCCACGATTCATCGACCGGATGATCAACATCGCTAAGGAATTTTTGTAGTAATAGGTGGTTTAGAGAGACCCTTTGTATTTCTAGGTGGTTTACCAACTTTTTTTAAAAAGTGGATAACTCGCAAGGGGGCCTGCGAGTTTTAACAACTAGCTATAAACTCGCAAGGGGGGTAGCGACTTTTAACATAATCTGACACATTTTTTTATCTTGTAAGGGTGGGTAGCGATATATAAACACATCAAATCTCTGCCTATGTTTACGTACTATTCTCTCTCTGCAAATTATGAATCTCTCTCTCTGCATATTAAGAATAAGAATCTATACATTTTCAAATTGATTCCTTACCTATACTTTATATCAAATCATATACTAATATTCCCTTACATGTTTTGGATGAAAATTCTTGGTCAAACAAAAAGAAAAAAAAGTCACGTGAATTCATAGTTTGGAAGAGCTGACCAACAAATATATAAACTCAACTTCACATATAAAAATCTAAATCTTGTTTTGAAGAGAGAAACCCAATCTTACATTCAAAAATGTTTGTTGTTTTGAATATGGGGTACTTTTAAAAATCTAAAACTTGTTTTAAAACTAGTATTACAAAAATGAGTTTGAGGGTAGATCCGGGTCCACTAGATAATGACATTTTATTTGCTACTAATGAACACCGAGCTTATTCTTTGTTTACAGGATACTTGAAGGAAAATAGTGTATTGAATGTTAGGCGAGGCGATCAAAAATTTTGGGAGTCTCTTAGAGATAAAGCAATTCCACCAAGTGTTATGACATACATTCGTTTAGCGGGTTTTGGTGGCGTTATCGATTGCGGTTATAGGACCGTCGATCATGCATTAGTTATCGCTTTGGTTGAGAGATGGCGTCCGGAAACCCACACCTTTCACTTTCCATTCGGTGAAGCAACGGTTACTCTACAAGCATACAAGTTTTGTGGGGTTTGCCGGTCAACGGTGCCGCAATTACCGGTGTTAATTACAAGTTCTCGCGAGAGCAAATGGTTAGTATGTGTGAACAACTTTTAGGTTTTACGCCTGAAACAAGAGATATAGTTGGGTGTAAGCTAAGTTTACCACACATTTTAAACGAAATAAAAACCCGCTTTCCTGACAATCCAACCGAGGAGCAATATATACAGCGCGCGAGGTTGTATATATTGCATTTGTTTGGTTCTACCCTTTTTGCTGATTCCGCGAACAACTTGGTACACTTTTTATTTAAATCACTTAGGTGATTTAAATGCATGCGGTCAGTTAAGTTGGGGGAGTGCAGTATTAGCATGTTTGTATAAAAACCTGTGCAAAGCATCATCTAATTTAGCTGCAGAGATTTGTGGTCCTACGTTCCTATTGCAGATATGGGAATGGGAGAGGATACGTTGCATGGCTCCAACAATTTATTATGAGGTCGATTTTACCAAACCATACGGTGCTAGGTATGTTAAAAATTGAGTTTTTTGTGGATTTACGTTTTAATTTATTTTTAGTAATTAGATTACTTTTTTTAGGTGGCGGTCCGACTTATCATATTTGGAGACCCCGTCACATGTAGTCAAAACCTATCGTGATCTACTCGTTGATTTACGTGAAAACATGGTAACTAGACTAAACATTCCTTAATAATAACATACTTAATAATTAAATGTTTAATATGATTTATTTATGTTATGTCAGTTTAATTGGACCCCATATAATGACATAATTGGGTCGTTACCGGTAATGTGTGCTAATGGTTTCAACAGTTGGAGATGTGACACCTTTA
Source organism: Bidens hawaiensis (assembly GCF_021521415.1). Lineage (NCBI taxonomy): Eukaryota > Viridiplantae > Streptophyta > Magnoliopsida > Asterales > Asteraceae > Bidens > Bidens hawaiensis. The sequence goes on along the minus strand of NW_027495204.1, from coordinate 177,661 downwards.
TGATATTTTGGGAAGTAGTTGAATTCCATTTACCCAGTCGGGTAATGAGACAATATGGAATGCGTCAAGAAATACCTCCCTCTGTACCTTTGAATGTAGACAAACATAAAATGTTGCATAAAACAAATCGGAAGGGAAGATCAAACAAAAATTGGGTTGAAGAACATAAAGATTATATTCAGTTATGGAACAACCGCGTAGACCATGAAGTACCTGGTCAACAAACTGAAAAGCCAAGTATTACCGACGGTTACATCGACTGGTTTTTACCTCATACAGTTTTATACATAACCAACCCGGGGTATCATGATGAAAACCCCCATGGGTATCCAAATCCCGGGGGAAGAGCTCAAGTTATGGTAATATTTTTATACACAAAATGTTACTATTCTTTTATTAAAGTTTTCTAACATACCGGTGACATGCAGGCTGATGGGTTAAATCAAATCTATCAAATGGCTGGAAATCTAATTGGATCTTTTTCGGCTCAATGTTCTCAACAATTCGAGCCAATACGTAACATGGTGAGTGATTGTTTGGAAGTTGTTAATCAAGAGCACCATTTATCTTATCAATCAACACATTTGACAAGAAGTGATGTTAAAATTGGAAACACTCATGTTCCTCAAAGAGTCCGCAATCGGGAAAGAACACGAGGTGGTAGACGGGGTGGTAGACGAGGTGGTAGGACCGTTCTCTCAACCGGTGAAGATGAGGGTCAATCGAGTATTCAAGGGGATGGTACCAATTTCCAACATTATGATAACTCGGGTTTTCAGCAACATGGTGCCTCAAGATTCCCATGTGTGGGTCAATCTAGTTTCGAAGCCACCCATGCACAATACGCAGACACCTTAAATTTGAGTTTCATGGGTTCAAACATTAATTCACAAGAATGTTATATTCCCGACATGTCTTCGACACTGCCTCAATTCCAAAGGCAGCCACAAAAGTTACCTTTTATAAACCCTCGTATTCAAGAAGAATATGAAAATATGGGTCAATTTCTTAATCTATCACCGTTTATGAACAATGACCATCACATCGACACTAACGGGAATGAAAGTGAAGATTAAACCAGGGAAAGTAACTAGATTATGTAACTTTTTTTTTATCTTGTTCTAATAAATTTAGTGGAAGGTTGTAGCTTTTTTTTTCTAACTTTTTTATTTGCAAGTGGTTGTAATATTTAGGTTTGTCAATTATCTTGTTCAATTATTTGCATTTTTTCTACGCAGAACAAAATTTAAAAAAGTAATACTTATTTAAATGCCACAAGAAGTCACTTCCAACCCTTTTCTAAAATAGTAATAAATAAAACACACATCATTAATTAATATATTACACATACAACAATACAACACACCCTAAAAAATACATACATAACAAATAACAACAACATGAAAAAAAATCACTGATAAGAGTTGAGACAACTCGATCTATTATGACCCGTGCCATTACATAAACCACATCTACGAATGATATCTTCGTCAGGATGATGAGCATCCATCTCATTTTGTATTCTACGTTGACGTCTTCTACCCACACTCGTTATAAACTTTGACGAATCTCCTATCATTCTCCAACCCGGGTCTGTCCAGTAACCTTGGTGATTAATTGGGTTAAAGTGACCATCATATAGTTCTCTATACGTAGCAGTCGTGTGCACCCTACTCACAATGTCATGTGGATCTTCTCCTCTAAGATGGCATACCACAATGGCATGCGAACATGGAAATCTCAATGTTTGCCATTTGCCGCATGTGCATTTTCTATTCTTGTACTGAACTGTATAGTCATTTCCTCCATCTTTATTTGTTTGCAACTTAGTCACCACCCTATATATTTGCATTCCATAATCAAACGTTGTTACTTTGTGTTCTTGGGATGTAATGTCACGTTCGGTAAACATTCTCCACATGCGTGGGGGCAAAGGCGTGTTGCAATTCCATGCAATACGAGCATGCTTTGCAAATTGTTGAACGTCTTTGTTAAACGTATATATAATCAATACAAGCTTTTATTGGCAGCAACCTCGCGATCCGTAACGAATTGTTTATACTTTCTGATATATTTGTCGTTAAGTTACCCCATCGGCGACGGCCAACATCATGGGCAAGCGCCCACTTAGTTGCTCCAGTTGCATCCAAATAATTCCAAGCGTCAAGATTAATTCCTTTCATTTCTCTTACACCCCACCGGTACTTTCTTCCTTGAGTGGTGCTGCCAATATACCAACATAACCTTTTCAAGCTCACGCTTTTGAACTTACTCATTAGGTTGCTTCTGATATGACGAAGACAAAAACGATGATAAGCATACGGCTCCTTCCATTCAGGAAGATTATTCATAGCATGAATAATTCCTTTGTGTCTGTCCGAAATAACGCACAGTGTTCTTGTATTTTGCCTTACAACATGCTCTCGAAACTGTCGTAAAAACCAACACCAACTTTCCACTGTCTCCTCGTCGACAACTGCATAAGCTAAAGGTAATATGTGATTGTTTGCATTTTTTGTAACAGCGACCAACATCTTACCCCGATATGATCCCTTTAAATGAGTGGATATAACAGGCTGACAGAATTCAAATGCTTTAATTGATGGCCCAAATGCCCAAAAGACATATTTGAATGTAGGCAGCTCGGGCGACCCACGAGGATGAAATAACCACTCTACAACAGTATCAGGGTTTCGTGGCCCTTAGTGCTGCAATGTATCGAGGGAGGTCTTTAAAGTTACTCTCCCAAGTACCGTAAATAACCTCAATAGCTTTTTTCCTGCCATTCCAAGCCTTATCGTAAGAAACATCAACGTTCAACTTGTCTTTTATTTGCGCTCGAATCTGTTTTACTGAATAAGCAATGTCTACTCGAATTGACAATATGATGTGTGCCGCAATATCCTTCGACTTTAGGCACCGATTGTTGTTTGCTATGACTGTTCCATAACAGTTGTAAGCATCTACCCATCTAGTAATCTTCCAATAGTGTTGATTTTTCTTCTTGGATGCGGTGACGTGCCATTCACAAGAGGCGGTGTCTCGGCGAGCTTTTTTGTAAGTTTTGCTTTTGGTGTAACACTTTGCTTTCCATAATAATGGTTTGCTATGTGTCACTATCAGCTCTCTAGCACGAGCTATATTCCAATTTCTAACAGCACTCATCACATCTTCTTTTTTTTAAAAAAACCATACCCACACGAATTTCATTCGCTATAGCATTATATGTATCCATGTGGTCGTCTTCAAAGTCAGGAAGCTCGTATTCTTCTAATTGATCAACATTGTCAACATTCATTGGCACGTCATCGAATCCTTGATAAATACCGGCATTGTAGCGTTCCATTGACGGGATGGGTATTACCTCCTCTTCAGATTCGTCTTCGGTATCTTGAGTATCTTCCGATCTACAATCTTCATAGTTATCAAAGGCACCGTTATCATGAAAAACAACATCATCTTCATGGCGTATATCATTATACGGTGGAAACGACAAATTTTCCGGGTTGGCATACGTTGAAGGACCAACTTCAGAAACCCCACGTAAAAGATCCATGCAACTTGTATGTTGGAGCGGAATAACTGGCTGCAACTTGACGTGAAAATTAGCCCGAAAGTTGGTTTCTGATTCGGCTAAATAATACATAATAGCTAAACTGTCGTCACCGACGATAGACGATGTTTCCGATATCCCTTGAAATGTGAAATAAAATAGCAAATGCAAAGAAAATAATTCTTTATCAACTTGAACATGATTGTAAATTGTATCAAGAAATTCTCTGTGTGGCATTCGATGCTGGATAATAAACGAAGATGATAGAGTGGATTCGTCACAAGATATAACTCCATTGGAATATGAAATTTTGCCACCCCAAAATAATTTTACAAGAAATGGAGGGATTAAAGACATAAATTTGTGTTGAATGAGTATAAGCTCTCTTAAGAAAAATATAGTGATATGTTAATGCACATATTTGAAACTTACAAGTGAGTTGGTGTGCTTAAATAATAAAAGAGTAAATAAAGATATTTTTATTTTTTAAAGATGCAAAAACTTTTGAAGAAACCCGTGACCTATCTTCGTTTTCTGTATTCCAATAATTCATTCATTTGTTGAAAATGATTTGATGTATAATAGGCATGTAGAGAATAAAATGATGATAATAGTTTTAAAACATGTAAGGAATAATGTAGGATTTGATATATAAAGTATAGGTAGGGAATAAAAATGGAATCAAAAAAAGTATATGATTCTTATTCTTAGATTTGATGTGTTTATATATCGCTACCCACCCTTGCAAGATAAAAAAAAATGTGTCAGATTATGTTAAAAGTCGCTACCCCCCTTGCGAGTTTATAGCTAGTTGTTAAAACTCGCAAACCCCCCTTGCGAGTTATCCATTTTTACAAAAAGTTGGTAAACCACCTAGAAATACAAAGGGTCTCTCTAAACCACCTATTACTACAAAAAATTCCATCGCTAAGTTGTTCGGCAAATCTTTTAATTTTTGACAATAATCATCCATAGAGGAGCATGCTTGGAGGGTAAGATTATTGAATTGTTGTTCAAGGGCCATAGCCCTAGCCTTCTTGTTATTAAGAAAAACTTCTTTGATCTTGTTCCAAGCTTGTTGTGCAGTGGTATCGGTTTCGAGAACGCGTAGGAGAAGATCATCGTTTAGGGTACCACAGATCCATTGTAGCACTATTGCATCGATTTCAGACCATAGCGCGTATGTGGGATCGGTTTTCTCCGGTGGAGGCGTGTCATCAATATGATCGAACACCTTATATCCACGAGCATGTAACTTGAAAAGCTTTACCCAAGAAGAGTATGTAACCTTAACGCCTTCAAGAAGACGAACTTTTTGTTGGATATTAGTAACGGAATATACCAGGTGAATGACTTTTGGCTCAGCCGAGACCGAGGAGGATTCGCCGTCTTTTGTCATGATCGAACGAGGGTAACAAAAGGTTGGCCGCTGGAAAAAAAATTATCGAACTAGGTTTCCATGATGGCTCTTGATACCATGAAAGTAATTATGGTACCATATTATTTGATGAATAAACAATACATAGAACCCCTTTATATATAGGGGGAAAGTTCCAACTAACCGACATATAATTATGGACTAGATCAAATACTAATATGTATACAATTCTATGACAAATATAAATCCTAATAGATATATTTCATATATCCGTTGATACATTAAGGCATAATACGACATTAAAGTGTCCCTAACGAAAGTTGGTGCGGCACTAATAAAGACATTAACTAATGTCATTGTAAGACTTGCAGCGACGTTCACTAATGTCACAATTAGCATAATAGAGACATTAACTAATGTCTCTGTTAGAGTCAATGCGACATATTATGACTTAATGAAAGTTAGGCGACAGTTCTTGCGACGCTAGTCAAAGTGACGGTGCCGGCGACACTAGCATAGATTCGAAATAGGATTTTGTTAGTTCCTGTTAGCTTAGTAAATGTTAACTGGTTAATTGTTTACAAACAGTTGGAAGGATCAATATTCAGAAAATGATTCAGATTGTTAAACTTAGCAAGGTTAAACAAATCAAGTGAAATCTAGCCCATTTCTTTGTAAATGTTTTTGATGTTGTGCGCATACTTGTATGGTAAGTAAGAATATATTTTTTTAATTGGTAATATAGGCATGTTGAAGGTAGAACTTATGCATATTTTATATACATGTCTAATGCATATTTGAGTAGTTTTGTGTATGGTCTACGTGTCCTACGTAAGACATGGTTGGTTAGGATGGCAGATCCTTCTAACCTTTATGCGAGTTATGATGGCAAATCCTTCTTATAACATTCGTTACTTTTCAAATCCGAAATCCTACCCGTCTATTTTATTATTATTTTTTTTCTCTTTCTTTCTGTGGCCTAATTTATTATTCGAACGCACGTTACTAAATCCCGCCTTCGTTTAATTTTGTATATATTTTGTTTATTTATTTATTTATTGATAATAAATAACTATGATTTCTATGCAATAATACCCCCCCCCCTAACTAACTTATCCAATCTTGCATCCAACACCATAGATCAAGGACTAATAAGCAATAAACAAAATCATATTCTTTCCCTCCTTTTTCTCTACCACCACCGACGACCATGACCTCTCCCCCCCCCCCCCCGTTCTTGTTCCTCAATTTTCGGACAAATTGATCTTACCAAATCATTAGCTTACCTTAATCCGATCCTACCGACACCTTAAACATGGTAAACTATTAACGATTGACAGCTAACCTAACAAACACGAACCGCGGCTCTTTTGACCTTGTAACACTATAAATACTCGATTATATTTCAATTAAACTTGCACACACCACCTCTACCACCAGCCGACACAAACCCCTAACATAATTTCAACGGATAAGCAGCGTAAGATCAAATTTGAAGTCATACTAAAGCCGCAAACCCTAAACGAACGTTATCCCTCATTACTTCAGCATTAACGGTAATTAAACATTGTTTTTTGGTCGTTTTTAATCAACAAACAAAAACCCTAATTCAATTTGTATCAATTATAAACGAATTAAACGAACTCAGGACTAGGGTTTGTTTTGGGGAAGAACAAGAACGACTTGTTATGTATTTATTTTTTCAGTTCCATCATCTTATCAAAGTAAGGCGCTGGCCTGATGGCCAGCGCATGATCTCTCAAACATCTGTACCGTCCTGGGGTGCAGGTTCGAATCCCCCAGACCCGGTTTTTGTAGTTTAATTTTTTTAAATGACCTTTTTATCAAAATTCTTGATATTATATATATATATATATATATATAACATTAAACAACCATTATTTAAATAAACCGAACCTTGGGTTATCATTTTCTTGTCTTGAACTTTTACTTCTTAACTAATCATATATATATATATATATATATATATATATATATATACACATATATAAGGGTATACATATATATATATATAATTATAACGATGATGATATTAATATTTTTTTCCGTTCGTTTAATAAACCGAACAAAATGATTTATTAATGATCAAAGAATAAACTTTCTTTTTAACTTTCCCCGTTAATATATCTATATACAAAATAGTGGTTATTTATTAAAGTGTAATGTTTTATCAAACCTAAGAATTAATAATAATAATAATAATAATAATAATAATAATAATATAGATAATTAAACAAATAACAAGCTTTCACTTAACACCCAAACGAATCTCAAATCCATTGTAACCCTTGTTAATTTTTATTTATAATTAATTAATATTATATGTAACAACTAGGAATTTTTGTCGGTGAACCTCGAGGAGCTTGACCGTTTTCATCCTAGCTTTTTCTTTTATTATCTCGTCCTCGTTTATCCACTCGTTAAGGTGAGTTTACATATCCCCCTTTTCATCTTTTAAGTTTTGGGGGTGGCATGTATACCTTATTTACATTACACGTTTTTATTTTCACATCTATTCAAAACACAATTCAATATATGTTTATGTGTGACTATTGCATGCTCTATGATAATGCTCTATGTGCTTAATTGTTTAGTTTATGTTTGGTGGTTGGTATCTCATCCTCATCTATCCTCATCTAGTATGATCATACATTTACCCAAGTACTTTGATTTCGTATCAATAAGAACGGGTCCACATCTATTTAGTTTGTTTACATTTTCATAAGAATTGTAATACTCGTCATTTACATATGAATTGTGATTTATCTATATACTAGTTTTTATCCCCCGTATTACGGGGGTTGTTTTATATTATTTGTTTTTAATATTTATTTATTTTTTGAATTTTTATCTTTTTATTGTATGAAAGTTAATAATATATTTATGGTTTGATGATAAATTGTTTCACAAATAAATGAGATATTATAACTCGGTTTAAAAGCTATATGGGTTTGATGAAACCAAAGACCCATTTATTTATTTTTACCACAAATTGGTTTTTTAATTATAAATAATATATATATTTTTTTAAATAAATCATATATTAATTTTTAGCTTTTATCCCCCATATTACGGGGGTTGTTTTATATTATTTGTTTTTAGTATTTATATATTTTTTGAATTTTAATTTTATTTATTGTATGTAAGTTAAGAATATACTTATGCTTTGATGATAAAATGTTTCACAAATAAATGAGATGTTATAACCCAGTTTAAAAGCTATATAAGTTTGGTGAGACTCAAGACCCGTTTTTTTTTACCATAAAATTGTTTTTTATTTATAATAATATATTTTTAAAAAATCATATATTAATTTTTTATATATTCCTATTTTATAGGATTTTTACATCAAATATTTGGTGAGATTAGTTTTTAATTTAATGAGATGTTATAACCCGTTTAAGAAATATATGGGTTTGATAAGACCCATACCCATGAATTCGGGTCAAATGCATGAGAAGTCTCCATTTAAAAATAAATCTGGTGACTCCAAAAAAGGAGGGAGCGACCACATCGCGACACCTAGGATTTTTGGGTTTTCGTTTATATATTTTATATATATATATATATATATAAATATATATAACTAAAACTTATGTATTCTCACCAACATTCGTGTTGACAAACTCTTTTTTTATACATGCTACAGGTACAAGTAATTTACCTTGATCAAGATTGAAGATATTAGTTTTTACCTTAGGATATATATTCAAACAATAAATATGATGTAATTGTTTTGATTATTATAATTGTGTACTTGTTTTGATATTAATGAATTAAATAATTATTGTCACTTTATTTAGTGTCTTTTGAGCTGTTGTCCAATCAATACGTTACGCCTCGGCATGTTTCGCCTTTGGTCGGGGTGTGACACTTCTAACTTTCCGTTGGGCATGAACGTTGTATGAAGTTAGCATAAGCAAGGACAACGGACCTTGTACATGCTATTGTCGTGTGAGTAAGCATAGATAAGGACAACACACTTTGTGCTGGCATACTTAAGGACAACGGACCTTGTAAATGCATTGTTGTGTGCTGGCATAAGGACATCGAACCTTGTACAGGTTAACACTGTGTTTGCATATGTAAGAACATTGGACCTTGTACATGTCGTTTCCATGCGTGTTGGTATAGGGAAGTACCTCAGACCTTGTACGTATCATGAACGATGAACATAGGTAAGGACCATGAACCTTGTACGTGTCCATAACCATGAGTATAGGTATAGACCATGGACTGTACACACTCTTGGTGAGAATAGGATTGTACGAATGTGAATGTGCTTAGAATGCTTGCTGTGAATATTTAGTAAGTTATGTTTGTATGTAAGAACAGGTTGCGTATAGTAATGCTTCATTGGATATGTATGTAAATGTATGAATGTGTAAGAATGATTGGTTGCTTGTTAAACTAGAACACACTTAGTTTAGCTAACTCTTTGTATGCACACAGATTGTTGATTAAAGAAAGTGAAGGAGCTTGGAGTGCACATAGAGCTATCAACATAGTGTTGGCATTAGGCATCTAAAGTATTTGCTTTAAAAGAAAGTTTTATATTTAATCGTTAATTTTATCCAGATAAAGTTTTAAATAAACTCTGATAATTAAGCTATGATTATATGTAAATCCAATTAGTAAGGTGTTCTGGTTCGAGGCGTTACAATATATTTTCGAACTAATACGTAATCCGTTGTTATTACTATTAATTTTTTTTATGTGAACGTATGTTTATATTTTCAAGTTAATATGCAATCGTTTATGTTCTTTGGTGTTGGTTTTGTTCGTTTGCCTGTGAGGGCACGTTAAGGTCATTTAGTCCGGCTGTCCAAAGTATGTGAAAAATACAAAAAAGCCTCTTTAAACTGTATTAACTTATTGTTGGCGGATGATGTTAACGGGTTAGGCTAAAATGGATAGTCAAATGAAAGTGTTGTGTCATAAAGCTTAAAATAAACTATCGGGCTAAAATTGATAATTTTATGAAAACACATGAACCAAAATCGAAGTTCTTTCTACCGTAAACATCAAACCAAACTTAGTCAGGGTTGCGTTGCACAATTCCGTTTGTGGGCTCGTGGGCTATTTCTAGTTAATAGGTTCATCTCAAGTTGAACGGCCGACTTCCCTTTATGTTCCACCGTTCCTCTTTCCATTTGATTAAATAATTCATTTTACTTTTAATTTCATCTCACATAAATATATAGCCATGAGCCCATGAGGAGTTGAAGGCCCATTAATTCCTTTTTCTTTACGTTGAGCTCAGGATATTATTTTATATCAAGACTCAAGTTATGTAATTCAGCATTGATATTTTTTAACGACTTTAGTGTAACTGGTTGTTGAGGAACTCTGAAAGGCCTACCGTCCGCATACAACCCACCTTACCCGAGGAAGAATCTTATAATAGTGTTTTTCTATTAGTGGTATACACTTGTTGGAATCGAACCGGGCCCCATGAATTTCCCATAAAAATTTTTGTCACATGCGTGGTACGAACGCAACTAGCATTTGACAATTAAGCGAGGGTTATCTATATTCAGCATGTTTATATATCTTTTGCACTTCATGACCAAATAAATAACTTAACTTCCTTTTAGCCTTAATATTTCTTTTTAGCCTATTGCTTTCCTTAACTACAAAATATGAAAATTAATTTAAAGTAATATTTATAATAATATGACGACACTTAATTGATGATTAACATGAAATAAAGTGTATCCATAATGCATCCACCAATTTTAGTTTTATGGTAATGATACACTCTTTTGGATGGACGCTTAGTTATTGGATTTACCTCTCTATCTGGCTTTCCTGACTATTTTTAAACTGGAAAGGAACAAACAATGCTCCACCAAGGGTCGATACATTATCAGCGAGGGTGAAGTTGTTTGTAGATGTCTTGGTCGGGAAAATCTAAATTCATTATAGTATTTGAAGTCTCTTTCATCCTCTGCATTTTGGTGTCTAATGGTGTTCATACAATAAAAAAGAAATAAAAAAATAAAAAACTAATCAACGTAGTGGTCAGCTCAGCGAACTAAACTTCTCTTTAGTAGTTATAACCATTTTATGTAGTGTGAATTAAATACATTTTATTGTAATTTGTTTGTAAAAGTTGTATTAAGGATCGCTTATTGCTACTCATAAAAAATTATCTATTATTTGTTTTATTACAAAATAACTAGCATTTTTGTAAGCAATGCAAAAGGGTGACAAATGCCATTCCAAAAAAGTGTGGCAAGTGGCACTAGCATAGAACAATGTATGCTTTTATTGAAATGTGTGATACCATTTAATGAAATTTGGCTTTTGTTAGAAGAAAAAAAAAAAAAATGATTTTTTTCCCCTATTTGTAACGACGGGATATTATTAAGATAACAAATAATGACAATAATAACAAGAAGCTAAAGAGCTAAATACAATAGCTGCCATTCCAGCATATTGTCTCTTCTCCTTCAACTTTGGACAATATCAAACTCGATAATATTATTATTATTCTCAACCATCAAAACTCGATGAATACGCTTTTAATCCTCATAAAATATCTCATTTTATTATTAATTGCAGCCTCTACACTCAATTAACTACTCTTTTGTTTTTATTCTTTTTGTTTTATTTTTTGTGCAGCTCCCAAAGAACTCTATGCGTCTCTCTCCAAATTATAACTATGACAAGGACACAATCTGTAAAAAAAATTATTAAATGTTACGTATGATTTTAGATTTGTGTATCTATAAAAATGAATGTTAATTTCACATATTAAGTGATAGGTATTCGTATTACTAAAAGTAAGGGTGTGTATGGATCGTGAACTAAAACCTGATTACAAACTGAAATTTTAGTATTTAAAACCTGCTAGGTTTTTTGTTTTCGATTTGAGTTTGGTTTGGTATACTATGTTTTTCTTTTTGGGCCAAAAAAAATATGACTTAAGATAATAAATTTGGGTCTAAATCTTTTTTGTTAAGTTATAACTAATTCATCTTAAATATATATAAATGAAACCTTCCTGAGTTCTCTTAAGTCACTAGATTTTTATTATTTGTAAATTAAGGTATCTCATGCTTTTGACCCGAATTCACGGGTATGAGTCTCACCAAACTCATATAGCCCTTAAACGGGTTATAACTTCTCATTATATTAAAAATTAGTATCACCAAATATTTGATATGAAAAAAAAATTATATCTGATTTTTTTTAAAAGATATTTATAATTAAGAAACAATTATATAGTAAAAAAATAAGCGGATCATGGATCTCCCCAAACCCAAATAGTTTTTAAACTGACTTATAACATATCATTTATTTGTGAAACTCTTCATCATCAAATCCTAAGTATATTATTAACTTTCTTACAACAAATAAAAGTAAAATCCTAAAAAGTATATAAATATTATAAACGAATAATGTAAAACAAACTTGTAATACGGGGGGATAAAAGCTAAATAATTATATACATTTGGACGCAATATTTGGGTCACACGCGTATTAGATTTTTTATAAATTATTTAAAGTTTTTTATAAATAAAAAGTATAAAAATCTATAAATTCGGATCGATTTGTTTTATTTTTTGGATTTTATTATATGTAAAACCAAAACCTAAACAAAAGTTTGGTTATTACGAAAACATATAACCAAATCGTCGGGTTTTGTTTCTGTTCGATTTTCGGCTTGTTTCGGGTATTTTAGTTTTCGATCGGCTTTTTCAGTTTTATACGCACCCTAACTAAAAATGTAGTTTTGTTTTCTCCCTACACCCCTAACTAAAAATGTAGTTTTGTTTTTTCCCTATATTATGCACGTATATTAGTAATTATCATGATTTTCTCAAGGTTAATATATTGATACTGTTTTTACTTCCCCTAACTTTAGATGCTTACCAAATACAATTGATTGTGTATCCCAAAAGTTAATTACCATGTCTAGTTCTTATGATAAGATATCAAAGGATTTTTATTTTTAACCCTTTGAATACCATTCATGTCATCTTGTGATGTTACCTATTACAACAATTACACGAATTAATAATTCAATCAATGAAATTATGCATTTGTTATCAGCTGGTTTTCAAACCAAATTGTTCCAAGTCCTGTTTAGAGGGAAAAAAACAACCGATATGAAGATATGAAAAATATCTGCCACAAAACCAAACCGGAAACACCGAACCAAATAAAATTACATACCCGCTACTCGCTAGTTAAGACTAATAATAAAAGTAAAACAACAGCAATCTATGATAGGATAAAACCATCCAATAACTATACAAATTAACTACATACATACTATGTGAGCATATATTATGTATACAAACCTATACCCTATATCTACTCCTTCGCCAAACTGTTAAAAGTTAGGTGCTACATCTGTTTGATCATTTACCATTGTCAAGTGATCCAGAACCTATAGACATCCCTAATCGTGTTCCTAGAAACATAACGTAAATCACCATAAGACCCATCCCAAACGACTTGGTTAACTGCATACCGTTTCTAGGCAACATTACCAGTGCCCAAAGCAAGCCGAGTATTAGAAACCCTATGTTAACAAAAAGCCCAACATCACCCGACATTGTATAAGATCCGGGCCTCTGTGACCACGACCCAATTAGCATACAAATCCCCAAGCCAACAAGCGTGTTGAACATAGGGCCCGCGTAGCATCCAGACACGGCTATCTGCACACCTTCACCTCCATGGACCGCTAATGCAACATTTGACATTAAGTCACCCATTGAGTTACCCCATGCTAAAACCGTCAACCCAAGTATCGATGGGTTGATCCCAAATATTAACCCAAATGCCACTAATAATGCTACTAACTCGTTAGCTATCATGTAGAACCAAACGATACTCATAAAGAAACCACCAAGAACCCATGGAAGCAACCACTTTTGAGGCGGTTGGTCCGACCGGGTGCATATGAATGCAACCCCACCAAGCACGCACCCAAGAACCGCAGCAGCTAAGTAGATAAGACCTATGGCTAGTTGACTTTGACTTTCGTGTTCGGTGTTCCAAAGAAACGCTAAAAGCAAAGGTGCAAATGTAACACTGGCAACCGCGTAACCCTTTGACCATCTTTCTTCTTCTATTATGGGAATCGTTAACCGTCTCGGAAGCGTTAGCGGTAACTCTAACCATGAAACCAGCTTGGAACACGAAAAGGACGAATCTTTATCTTTATTTTCGCGAATCGACCCGTCATCATTCCATCCCCAAATATGGTTTGTGACATCTTCTGAACCTTGTCCAACAACCTCCGAATAGATTGCAACATTCGAACTCCACATCCAATGTGGAACCTTGGACTCAATCAAATGCGGCACATCATCAGATTCTGCAACCGACACACGATCCGATTCAAGATCCTTACTTTCAATATTTTCAACATCATCATCAATTTGCGTAACAGCTAACAACGGGACACAATTCTCCCCTTTCAAAACACCAACTCTTCGTCTAAAGAACTCGTTAGCAGCAACCAACGTAGCGTAAACAACATAAATCGAAACAAATGCGATCGCGCCACCTATACTAACATCCCCAATAAGTAAAATCACAGCAAGAGACACAACAGCAAACAGAAGCACACAAACATCTCTAACAAAACACTTCTTATCAACACTCACAACCTGATCCGACACACAAACCGAAATCGTCCCAACGACAACACACGTCACGAAAATCGCCCCACCGAGAATACTACTGAGACCAACATCACCATTATCCGTACCCGCGAAAGCGGCTATGCTAGCAAACACATCAGGAGCACCATTCCCTAATGGAAGCAAAGTCACACCAGCTAAAGTAGGTGATAACCTCAACAAATTAGACAACTTTTCAAGAGAACAACAGAAATAATCAGCAGCAGTGTTACCCAACAGATAAAACAGAGCAGCTAACCAAACAGCAAGCACAATATACCCAACAGAATTATGTTTTTGACAAGAACAGTAAAAAAAACTCAAATAATTAAAAAACCCATCTGAATTACATTGAGGGTAAGCCATCAAGAACTCACATTCACTTGCAAAACCCTCATGATGATTGAGCCCAGTGCAATCAGGTGGGGTTGTGATGGACAGTTTATCCGTGGTAAGAAACCCGACCCGGGTAGAGGTCCGATGATGGGTCAGGGTGTGAAAGCAGAAAACAAGAAACACAAGGGTGAAAACAATATGTAAAGATCCACGGATACGATCCATCAAGAACATAAAAAGACACGATTTTTATGATCTTTCCTTCAATTTGGGGCGAAATGAACAAAACCCATGTGACAGGATTCAAGATTATTATTATTAATGGGTAAAGAAGATGAAGAAAGAAAGATGTGAATTTGATAAAAAGGATTGTGAATGATGGTTGGAAAGATGGCTTGTGTGTTTGGTTTTTGTAATGAGTGTGAATGTGAATTGAATGAAGTAGTTCGCATATTTAGGGCGTGGGTGGGTTAGTGGGCTGTCATTTTCGGTTTATTAATAATCATGTAATTTGTGACAAGAGGTTACCGGCAAATGATTTATTAATCATATTTTGTTATAAGATTCTAGTTGATTCTTCCGTATCTGATACGAACGAGTTTAGGAAATTTAATGATTAATTTTGTATTTTATACACAAATGTATAAGTTGGTCTGGTTAAAATGGATATATATATATATAAGTTGGTATTATATGATGCTATAATTAGAAAACTAATGATTATGTCATTTGTATTTTATGTAAAATACAAGGATATTGTATAGTGTTATAGTTATAATAATGGCACCTTTAATTCACTTTCATTCACGTGTTTTGGTTTTGAAGAAACACTAAATGTCCCCGGCAGATTACGGATAATCTTAGGGTTAAGTAGATGTTTCCCACGAGGGTTAGGTCCGGCAAAGATGGTTATTCTTCTTGACCTGCAAAACAGACACCGTGAGCTCGTCACTGAGAAGGGAGGGGGGGGGGGGGTTCCTCCTTGTGACCACCCTCCGGCGTGAGAATCAGACTAAAATGCTCTGAATATAAGTGTATATTAAGAGAAATGGCTAGAGAAGATAAGATGATGATACCGTTCCAAGGTGTTGGAGTATTTATAGCCGAAGGTAGGTTTCCAAGCAGGTACGGCCAGCTGTATAATATTCCTTTTCCACCAACTACGGCCTATGTACGTGCCACGATGGGAGTTGGTGGGTAGGCAGCGGCTGATAGTGACATGGCCGGCTGTATACTATTCCTTTTCCACCAACTACGGGCTATGTACGTGCCACGATGGGAGCTGGTAGGTAGGCAGCGGCTGATAGTGACGTTTTGTACTAGAGCGTGCTCCTCCTCGTACTATTGTCGGTGAGCTGTCACCCTGTGATTGGTTCATGGGCTGCTTTGGTCAGATCTTGTCTATTTTGTCCATATCTTAGCAGGTATAGTACAAAAGATCTTCCAGAAGCGTACGGACTGGCTCTTTTGAGCGGGAATATTTCCGCCTTGCTCATTCCTTCTTCCGGTGACATTGCTGAAGTATAAGAGTTAGTGCCTTATGCGTGTAGCCTTACCGTTAGTGCGGGTAGCCTTCCTTCTTGGCTTGTACCCATAGCTGCGGGAACAGGCAGGGTACTGTACCAAGGGAGGCTTTCCTGCAGGAACAGCTGGCTTACTGCGTGTAAGGTCTTCATCTCTCTGAGCATGGTGGGTCCTGCGGGACCAGTTAGTCTTTGCGCAGACGTACCTCTTCAAGGTGTGACTTGCAGGTCCAACTGGGCTTTGCGGGGACCTACCTCTTCAAGTCCCCCCAGTCCATTGTTCTTCTCATGAATTGTTAATAAGTGAGGTGAACTTTTGGACTTTAAGCAAGGGGTTTTAAAGAGGTTTTTGTTTTTTAAGGTTTTCCGTGGGGATTCTTCCCGCGGTTTTCCTAATGTCACTTGCAGAAATTCCCGACTTTTCTGCCTGATCTTTGGTTATGATGCGGGTAGGTGTTTAACCTCTTCGCAAGTCGGGAGCGTGACTTTCACTTGTATAGACTCTTCACGAGGTTTTGGTAATTTTGGACATAGTGATCAGTTTTGTTAAACTACTAATTCCACCTTGAAGTTTCAAACAATCTAGTTGTCCACGTTCCCGCCATGCGGAGGTGTTATTTCCCTTTCCACAAGCATGGCCCACAAGATCCTTCTTGGCTTCAATTCCCTGCAAGTGCTAAGTATGTGAAAGGTTTCCCCTTGACACTGTACCCGCACTTGTCTTATGGTTTTTTGCTTCCCAAGGTGAGGGGGTATATTCCCTCTTATTTTTGAATCTTTTTGAAATTCGAAGAGTTGGTGAAAGGATAAGAACAGTCCAAACTGTTGAAGGGACGTTAGCGTCTTCCGACGGTTTCTTCTGACAGTTCAGGATGTGCAGGAAGTTATGGCAACGTGACAGTATATGGTCATTCCAGACGCTTTTTCAGGCGCGTGGGCGCGAGTTTCTGGGCGCGTGGGCGCGAATTTTACGGCACGCGTCCTGTCGACAGCTGTTGCCAGCTTGCGCTTTCCACGTGTCGCCATTTCATTGCACCTGCGCTTCCTCTCTCCTCCGCATTAAATTCATCGCATTCATTGCGATGAGTATATAAAGGGGGGAGAGGGTGCATTTCAATTCACACCTTCGCTTCACTCTTCTTCTAAGCGATTTCCGGGGAATACTCTAACTTTTCTGTCGAGCATTCTTCTGAAATCGTTCTCTTTCCTACCTTAAAACATGTCTTCCGTTCACGATCCTGAGGTTACTGCCGAAGAGTCCGACGTATACCCTGAGAACCCGATGTCCGCGTCTGACAAGGACGACAAGAGTACTGCTGGCGAGTGCCAGTGTGCTCTTTCTGTCGATTTGTATCACTACATCGTCAAGAAGTTCATGCTCGAGCCCTACGAGCCTGAGTTTCCAGAGCCTCACCAGATGGTGTATGATGCCCCCAAGGGCAAGATAGGGGTTTATGCCTCATTCTTCATGTATGGGAATCTCAGATTCCCATTAACGAAGTTTGTATACCGTGTTTTGGAGAAACACGGTGTACACTTGACGGAGGTACACCCAATGGCGATCGCTAAGGTCCGCCATTTTGAATGGGTGTGCCACATTCTGGGCATCGAGCCCCTTGTCGACCGCCTGATGACCTTCTACTCCTGGAGGTGCATCCAAGGCTGGTATACCTTGGTCACCCGGATCAAGGGTTTGAAGATCTGCGCTACCGAGCGCAGTCTTCGGTCTTGGAAACGGGAGTTCTTTTACATCTCTGCCCGTTTCGTCCCCATTGCGATGACATTCAAGAACGGGAGAGCACTCCCCAACCTTCACGCCTCCAACTACCAGGAGACGGAATGGTTTACCAAGATCTCCCAGATCCAGACTCCGGTTTACCGCTTTGCGGAGTCTGGGATGGTGATGCTCGGGATGAGCCGGGTATGGAAGGATGCCGGTTCTGGGACGCCGCAAGTACCTATCATCC
This sequence comes from Bidens hawaiensis, assembly GCF_021521415.1. Classification (NCBI taxonomy): domain Eukaryota; kingdom Viridiplantae; phylum Streptophyta; class Magnoliopsida; order Asterales; family Asteraceae; genus Bidens; species Bidens hawaiensis. The sequence goes on along the minus strand of NW_027495204.1, from coordinate 159,239 downwards.
TTGAATACGGTTTGAATTCTACTCCCTACGGTATGCTCCGTCTTTTTTGCTGGCTTAGGGTTTTTCTTCTAACTGTTTCTCTTTTTATTTTCAGAGGGGAACAATTTGCAATCGCTTATGCAACCGCGGGAGACTGGTGGTCCTGCTCGACTGGGTACTCGTGATCTCGACGAGAACGAGTTGCCCATTTTGGAGCAAACGGCGGATAAGTTCGTGGAGGTTTACCCGCTGGGCCATGAGATTTTGAGCGCCACGCGGCCAGGTAAGGGATTCTTTAATCCTCACCCTCTGCATGCTCAGACTTCTGCTGGAGTTCCTCTAATTTTGTCATCTTCTGATGAGGAATCCACAGATGGGCCTGTCTTCATGAGGAAGAAGAAAGCTGCCGCCGTGAAGGGCAAGGCAAAGGTTACCTCCGCCGTCGACCTAGGAAATCAGTCTGACTCCCAGACTGAAAGCGAGGTGGCGGCGGGGAACCCTGGTGGTGGTGAGACAATTGTCTCGGAGGTTGAGACAGCTGTCACCTCCGAGCCACCAAGTTCTACGACGGTGACTGGCGTGAAGAGGGCAGTTCCATCGGGTTCGTCCCCGCCCGTCAGAACCTTCAAGATTAAGAAAACCCGTAAGTATACTTTTTATTTATCTTTCCCGCGTTTCTTTCCGCCATTGTTTTTAATATTGTTTTATCTTCATGCAGGCGTGGATTCAACCGAATTCCAAAGTGGTGCGGGAAGGAGCAGTTCTGGACCCACGACGGTAGGTTTGGTCAACCTACCCGAGGCGATGACCCAGGCGGCTGCGCCTGTTTGCACTGTTGGTTCAGTTGCTCATCCCGTTGAGGCAACTGTTCCAATTGTGACGTCATCTCCGCCGGCTGTCAGTGTCATCTTCACCGCCTCCTTCACTGAGCCGTCGGTGATTTTTTCTGCGGGCTCTTCCGCAGCGGTGGCCACGGTTGTGAGTTCACCTCCAGTGAGTTCACCTCCGATGGTCTCTACCGCGGCGGCTTCAACCATGCCTCCTCCAGCACCGGCGACTACCTCGTCCATGGCCGGTTCATCAGGTATGTTCAGGGTTGGGGCTTCTAGCCAATCTCTGCCTCCTTCCCATCTCCCTGACCTCTTGGATGGATATCCCTTAGGTTCGGGTGATGGGTTTGGCGGCTACCGGCCTGTTGTCGACCCTACAGGTGCGTAGGGTTATTTTGCCTATTATCTTTATCTTTTTTTTATCATTTTTTCCTAACTGTTTTTTGTTTTTGCAGTTTCATATTCCAATGAGGTGTATGTTCCACGGTGGAACATCCGCCGGGGAACAACCCTTCGAACGGCTGTGGACTGCGTCGAATGGGCGCGCCACGCCGCCCCAAGCGGTGTGTTGGGGGAGGCCATGGCTAGCTACCAGGAGGGCAGGCTAACCAACGAGCTCCGAATCCTCCTTGCCCGGATGCAGCCGCGCGTCGAGTTGCTCTGTCGTGAAAACGACAAGTTAAAGACGGCGCGTAGCCTGGAAGTGGCTCAGGCGCGAGCGATCCGGGAGGAGAATAAGAGACTTGCCGCTATTGCTGCGGAGAAGGAGAAGGCCTTCAAGGACCTCTAGGTCGAGGTTCAGGCTCGGCACGAGGCCCGTTCCAAGGCTACCCAAGCTGTTAACGAACAGCTTCGGTTGGCCAAGGAAACTGCTCGGAACGCGACCGAGAGGGCCACCAAGGCTGAAGCTGTTGCTGAGCCTCTACGCACTGAAAACGAAGAGCTTAAAGCCAAATTAGAGAAGCTCCAGCAGGCTCATGATGCCTTGGCCTTAGAAGACGCCAAGAAGCTCCAAGAGCTTCTGGATCAGAAGGGTATGCTTGACCGCACTGAGCGTAAGCTGAAGGGCGTTGAAGAGGCTGCTGCTAAGGATGTGTTGCTCGCCAACCTTAACAAAAATGAAGCCGAACGCGCCCGTGATCAAGCTCAAGCTGCCCTCCAGGAAGCTCTGATCACCAAGGAATGGCTTCTACGAGAAGCGTTGTCGCAGGTATGCGTAATTCCGTAACTTCTTTACACTTTTCTTCATACTTAGATAAGTTTTTGATACATATATTTTTATTTTGTAGGTTGTGCATCGGATTTTCACGAACACATCATATGACGATGCTATGAGCGCAGCCCTCAACGCTTCTCATGATGATGGGGAAAAGGCTGGTTTCCTGCTTGGTCTGGGGTTTGTTGAGCAGGGCATCCCGCCTCCAACTTCCCTCTTTATGACGTGGACACTGAAGCTGCTTACGACCAAGCAGTGAACCAGTATGCTGCCTTCCCGCATCCGGTGGTGGAGAAGGTGAACGAGATTGTTGCTGCTGATGATGGGCTAACTATTCTCAAGGCTTTCCTTGAACCACCACAGCCAACTGATGGTGCGGGTTCAAGTGGGTTTGCAGGGAGTGGTCCTGAAGTTTGAACTTTGAGATCCCTTCCCATCATTAGGATAAATTTATATATTTGTAGGCGGGTAGATACCCAGCCATTCTTGTAATGTTTGAATTTTTATGGAATATAAATGTTTTGTTAATGCCTTGCCTTGTAAACCTTATATGTTGTGCTCATGCATATTTTAGTTTAACTTAGCAATTTTCTAAGTGTTTAAGATAAGTTAACCTGTCAATGTGGTAGATAATAAGTTCAAGTTTTGCTTCCTCTATTATGATTGTGCGGGTAAGACCGTCACTTTCACTTAGTAGGATGGCCAAACTTTACCTATATCTGACCTGCGTGAAGGTTTTCCTCATCTTTTCCTTAGAAATTTTTACCGTTTTTATGTTTATGCGGGTTTTGCAGCCTTCCACACGCAACGACTTACTTCTTTCCACATTTATGCGGTGAATACCGGCATATCAGTCTGGAAAGTTCATAAGTATAAAGGTAAGGCTATCAACACAATGTGATAAAGGATAATCATTTCCATTAGAAGTGGCTCTAGACCTTTTCTTTACAAGTTTGGAATTGATCTACATGTAACATTTGCGTAATTGAGCTCCATTTCATGTTCATGGGATGGGGGTGCCATCGAGCCTTTCGAGCCGGTATGCGCATTTTCCTAAAACTTCTTTGATAATGTATGGCCCTTCCCAAACCGGGGCCAGCTTTCCTGGGCGCTCTTGGTTCGAAGCCTCGTTGTTACGCAGTATGTAGTCTCCGATATTGAAGTTGTAGAGTTTTACCCGCGTGTTGTAGTACTTTTGCATTTGTCGCTTGTAATTCTTTTCACGCGCCGCGGCTAAGTCTCTGCGTTCTTCGGTTAGCATAAGGTCTAACCGTCTTTCCGCATCATTGTCTTCTGGTTGAGTCAAGACCCTTGGTGAGGGTAGACCAATTTCGACCGGGACCATGGCTTCAGTGCCATAGTTGAGGCTGAACGGGGTTTCTCCCGTACTTGCCTTTTTAGCGTTCTGTTTGCCCAAAGGACGTGTGGAACTTCGTCCACCCAGCCGGATCTATGTTCCAAGAGTCTTTTCTTTATGCCGTCGACGATGCTCTTATTTGCTCTTTCCACCTCACCATTACCCTGCGGGTGTGCCACTGAGGTAAAGGTGTGGGTGATTTGAAGTTCTTCTAGCCACTTTTGTAGCTTCTTGTCAGCAAAGTTGGTGCCGTTATCGCTCACCAAATTCTGTGGAAGTCCAAAACGACAAATAATAAATTCCCAAATAATTTTTTTGATATGTTTTGCGGTTGTTTGGGCTAAGGGTTTTGCTTCTATCCACTTGGTGAAGTAATCGATAGCTACCACTAGGAACTAAACGTTCTCTGCTGCTGTGGGAAACGGGCCCGTCACATCGATGGCCCACTTCTGAAATGGCCATGAAGAAGTGACTGGAACAAGTTCATTTTTTGGGCGATGCGTGTTGGGTGCGTAAAGTTGGCAGGACCTGCATTTCCTGATGTATGCCAGCGCATCCGTATGCATCCCCGGCCAAAAGTATCACGCGTTGTTTAGCTTAGCTACAACTGCGCGTGGACCTGCGTGTACTCCGCAGATGCCTTCGTGTACTTCCCTTAGGAGGTAATCAGCATCTTGGTTGTCCACGCATCTTAGGAGTGGGCCAAGAAAATTACGCCTGTAAAGTATGTCATCAACGAGTTGATAGTTCAGTGCTTTACAGCGTATCTTTCTTGCCTGTGTTTTTGACTCTGGTAGTATACCCGCCGCAAGGTAATTTATGATTGGTGTCATCCACGTTTCCGTGCCGGTTTGGATGACACAAATTTCCTTGTGCGGGACTGATGGTGTTCCAAGGAGTTCAATGCGGATGTCCTTTCCCAAGTGGGTGAAGGCTAACGATGCAAGCTTGCTTAACGCATCCGCAGATTTGTTTTCGCTTCGGTTAACGTGTATGACTTTACAATCGTTGAAATCGCGCATAAGGGTTTTTGCTTGTGCGAGGTACAGGGCCATTGTGTCGTTCACGGCCGTGTACGTCCCGTTTATTTGGTTGGCTACTAACATGGAATCCACGTGGGCTTCCAAGTTTTTCACTCCCATCTTACGCGCAATTCTCAATCCGGCCAAGAATGCTTCGTACTCCGCTTCGTTATTCGTACTTGGAAAATCCAGTCGAATAGCATAAGTGTACTCTTGGCCTGCTGGGTTGGTTAGTTTCAACCCTGCGCCTGAACCCTCGTTGTTGGCTGCTCCATCTGTGTAGAGTCGCCAGACATCATCAATGTCCTGTGCTGGAGAGGGTTGAGCCTCTTCCTGGCACTCTTTCTCCCGTGAAGCGGGGACTTCTGCAATAAAGTCGGCCAAGACCTGGCCTTTTAAGGCTGGTCTTGGCTTGTACTTTATAGCATATTCTCCCAATTCTATTGCCCATTTGGCTAGGCGTCCTGACAACTCGGGTTTGCCTAGAACGTTTGCAAGTTTGAAGTTGGTGAGAATGGTGATTGGGTGACCTTGAAAATACCGTCTTAGCCTGCGTGAAGCCTGTACAAGTGTCACACCCTCAAAATCCACTAACGGAGTTTTACCGTCAGAGGGTGTGAACTGGCAGGATCGGAATCATCAGTTATAATCAAACCATAAAATAAAGTTTCAAAACCATGAAAACGTTTACGAGTAATTAAATGCGGAAGCGTAAAAACCTTTAATCAAAAGTTGCGTCACGCAGGACGACTTAAAACCAAAGATAACCGTTAAAAATAAGTTTGGAGGACAAAAGCGTTTTCAATCAATGCATGTTCCTAAACCGCGCGCCCGCCTCGGCTACCTGAGAATAACATACTAAATGTGTCAACACAAGGTTGGTGAGTTCACAAGTTATATAAAAATAAATCGTTTAGCGTTTACGTTCAGCGTTACAGCGTTTTGCGTTAAGCGTTTTGCGTAACCACGTTACGGCGTTTTGCGTTACCAGATAGTGTTATGTCAAATTATATATCGATAGGTAGCTAGTCTATACAACAAGTATTACTAAGTGTTCGACACCAAAGCTGACTCGTTTAGTAAGTGCCTTGTCACCAGGTCCTCCAGACCATGATACGTGTTAGCCAAAATTACACCCGCTCGACCTCCTGTCGAGTTTAGCGTTGGGTGGGGTTTGTCAAACCCAGTAGTACTGCTCAACAGTGACTCTCTATTCTAAATATTAACCGGTTCGATGTGTAGGACTTCAAATATTTCGTTTGCCACTTAGCCTTTACAAGTGATATATAATTTATAACAAAATCTCAAATGCGTTGTGGAGTATGTTATCTCCCCCAAGTGAAAAACGTTTGAAAACAGTTTAAAGAGGGGAAAGTGAAACTCACTGTTTGCGAAGAATTTCCCAAATTAAATCACCAAGATGCGTGTCACCGAAAAACTCTCTCTAACGTTCTAAAACAACAAAGAGATTTTTCTAAGTGTCGGAATATTATCGAGTCTCTAGACCCGGCACATAATACCTATGCACATAACATTTTTCGTGTTTCGTTTGTGAATCGTGTGTGACTTTAACAAGTGTTTTTGTGACACATCACATTTGTAAGCAATCATATACGTGTCATGTATTCATAACGTACGTTACTAGCAATTATTCCCCGTAAGGGCATTTTGGTCAACAAATAACAATTAACTAGCCATTATTCCCCATGAGGGCAATTTGGTCAAATCATGGCAATCAATTAGCAATTATTCCCCGCAAGGGTATTATGGTCAAAACATAACAATTATATAGCAAGTATCAAGTTTCATGCATTTTTACACAACTCAGCAGCTAGTTTCACCGAGACAGAAATCCTACTAGAAAGATTGTACTATTTCACCGATCATAGCATCTCAATTAATTTACCAAAAATCATCAAAAAAGCACATTTGTCTTAGGTTTCCAGAAAATATTTTATTACATTTTTATTCCTCACAGTTTTCTCACAATCATCAAATCATTACATCAAACTCATAACAGTTAAATTCATGCGCAACAGAATGTTATTTGTAATTCCCGTTAAAAGAAAAATCCAATAAATACAAGACCACTTGGGTTAGGTTCCTAACTCAATGCGTCAACTTCCAGAAGTGGAACCAACCCAATTGGTCTCGTAGTTCATGAGATATACTATTTACAAAACAACCTAACAGCAGGTCTAACAGCTCAGCTTTGCACAACGTTTTTGTAAAATCATAAAAGTTAACTTCTACTTGTCCAAAAATTACAAATTTATACTTTATAGAAACTAGACTCAACCTATTTTACTGCAGTACCAATAATCTCAACCAATTTTCACGTTTACACTTCGTTACAGTCACTTAAACATCATATACACATTCTGTCCAGAAACTGTTTGCATCCAAACTCCACATAATAACAATCTATGAACTATCATGCATTCATATAACCCTCTAGACTCCATAAACACCATCCATGCACATCAATTACATATTACATACTTGATTAGGGTTTGTGTTTGAACTCAAATCAAAGACACAACAATCAACATGCAACAAGATTCAATCTAGTTATCAACTCATCATTCAATCAACCACAATCATATTAGCTATATACATAAACAAAATCGGCAGCTTAGGGTTTGTGGTTAACCCAACAAACATCAAAATCAAGCAACAAGAATGTAAAGGATGATCAATTATACCTTCCTAGCACCTAGTTCTTCAATCAAACACTTGATTTGAGGGTTGAATGTGTATGTAGAGTGGATGGCAGCCAAGGGAAGTGGGGGTGGGGTTTCCGATCGGACTTGTGTGAGAAGAAAGAATAATAAGTTAGGGTTTAGGTTATTAGTATATATTTATAATAATAATAAGTTACACTCAAGTCCCTCCACTATCAAGTGTTACTTTTCTAGCCTAACTAACTTGTTTACATCTTGAGTTAACGTCTATAACCATGTTATCACATAACACATAAGTCTAACACATAATTATCACATAATTACTGTTTTGACGTTTTTCGTTTATTCATCAATCGTTTGCGTCAACTCGTTTGCGTTTCGGGGCAAACCCGAAAGACTACACATGTAGTAAGTGTTAAGCGTCATTTAAACCCTAGTTTAAATGTAATGAAGTGTGCGTTATAGATTCAGTGATCTTAAGTTTGAATTGACGGAGTTGAGTTAACGGAGTTAACCTGAAATTGACGATTGTCACATCATTCCCATGTTAAAGAATTTTCGTCCCGAAAATTTGAGTCAAGTCGTGATGTGTGTCTGAAAAAGTAAGAAAAATTTTCAGTTTGTCGTATCATCCCCTAGTAGAATGAAATTTCGTCCCGAAATTTAATTCATACCTTCGGTGATGTCTGACGGTTTGCCGGGTTTCGCGGTTTTCTGTGTTTGGTTAGCCCTTCAAAAAGGTGGGGATACTTTTTCATCATTTGATCCTCGCGTTCCCATGTGAACTCCGGTCCACGTCTCGAGTTCCAACGAACCTTAACGATTGGAATTTTGCTGTGCTTGAGCGTTTTGGTTTCCCAATCCAAAACCTCGACTGGTTCCTCAATGAAACGTAACTGTTCATCGACTTGCAGTTCCTCCAAAGGGACTACATGGGTTTCATCAGACAGGCATTTCTTCAAATTGGACACGTGGAATACATTGTGTACGCCACCGAGTTCCGTTGGTAGGTCCAGTCGGTACGCCACCGGACCAATGCGCTCAGTTATCCGGTACGGACCAACATACCGTGGGTTGAGTTTGTTTCGCTTCCCAAAGCGAACCACACCTTTCCAAGGTGAGACTTTGAGTAACACTCGATCGTTCACTTGAAATTCGAGGGGTTTTCGGCGCTTGTCGGCGTAACTCTTTTGGCGATCTCGTGCTGCTGCCATGCGATTTCGGATTTGAACAATCTTTTCCGAAGTTTCGAGTACCAGTTCCGGACCAGTGATTTGGCTGTCATCCACCTCTGCCCAGCAGAGTGGTGATCGACACTTCCGTCCGTACAGCGCTTCAAACGGCGCTGCTTTAATACTTGCGTGGTAGCTGTTATTATACGAAAACTCTACCAAGGGTAAGTGAGGTTCCCAACTTTTTTCGAAATCCAATACGCAGGCACGCAACATATCCTCCAGGGTCTGAATAGTTCGCTCACTTTGCCCATCCGTCTGAGGATGGTATGCTGTGCTCATATCGAGACGGTGCCTAGTGCGCTTTGCAGCGACTTCCAAAAGTGCGAAGTGAAACGAGAATCTCGATCAGAAATGATTGAGACAGGCACTCCGTGTCTAGACACTACTTCCTTCATGTAAACACGAGTCAGTCTTTCCATTTTGTCCGTTTCTTAAATCGCTAGGAAGTGTGCCGATTTAGTCAACCGGTCAACGATCACCCAGATGGTATCGCATCCCGTCGGTGTCTTAGGTAAACCCGTAATAAAATTCATTGAGATGTGTTCCCATTTCCACATTGGGAGTTCCGGTTGTTGCAGTAGACCAGATGGTTTCTGGTATTCTATCTTGACTCTGGCACAAGTCAAGCATTTGCTCACGTAGGTGGCAATGTCGGATTTCATGTTCGGCCACCAGTAAAGTGCCTTTAAATCATGATACATTTTATCTGAGCCAGGGTGGATAGAATATCGGGACTTATGTGCTTCGTCCATCACTAGAGTTCTCAACTCTCCGTATCGTGGAACCCAAATCCGGTTCTCAAAATATCGGACCCCGTCCGATTTGGTTTCAAGTTGCTTGTTCATGCCCCGCATGAGTTCCGATGGAAGATTATCATCTTTCAAAGCTTCAAGTTGCGCATCGCGAATCTGATCGGGTAAGCCGGCATGAATCGTGAGTTGCAATGCTCTCACCCGTCTGGGTTTATCTGTTTCTTTTCTGCTGAGGGCGTCGGCCACCACATTGGCCTTGCCAGGGTGGTACTTGATGGCACAATCATAATCTTTGAGCAGCTCGACCCAACGACGCTGTCGCATGTTCAGATCCTTCTGATCGTAGATATGTTGGAGACTCTTGTGGTCGGTGTAAATGGTAAACTTGGTACCGTACAAGTAATGCCTCCATATCTTAAGAGCAAACACCACAGCTCCGAGTTCCAAATCGTGGGTCGTGTAGTTCTTCTCGTGAACCCGTAGTTGTCGAGAGGCGTAGGCTATAACCTTCTCGAGTTGCATCAGCACACAACCGAGACCTTGTATAGATGCGTCACAGTGTACCTCAAAATTTTCCGTTCCCTCAGGGAGGGCTAAAATAGGGGCGCTACAAAGCTTGGTTTTCAACAGTTGAAAAGCGGATTCTTGCGCGTCACCCCAATTGTACTTAGTGCCTTTGTGAGTCAAAGCGGTGAGGGGTTGAGCAATCTTTGAAAATCCCTCAATGAAACGCCGGTAGTAGCCGGCCAGTCCTAGGAATTGCCGCACCTCAGTCGGAGTCTTAGGTGCTTCCCAGTTTTTGATGGCCTCTACCTTACCGGGATCGACATGGATACCATTCTCGTTGATCACATGTCCTAAAAAGTGAACCTCGCGAAGCCAAAATTCACATTTCGAGAGTTTAGCATACAGTTGTTCCTTCTTCAGCAATTCCAGAATTACCCTTAAGTGCTCTTCGTGGTCAGTCTTGTTCTTGGAGTAGACGAGAATATCATCGATGAAAACAATCACAAACTTGTCGAGGTACGCCTTGCATACTCGATTCATGAGATCCATAAATACGGCTGGTGCGTTGGTTAGGCCAAAAGGCATAACCGAAAACTCATAGTGACCATACCGTGTTCTGAAAGCCGTCTTTGAGATATCTTCTTCGCGCACTCTTAGTTGGTGATAACCAGATCGCAGATCGATCTTCGAGTAGTAACTCGATCCTTGAAGGATAACGGTTTTTGACCGTCACCTTGTTCAATTCCCGGTAGTCGATGCACATTCGGAAAGTCCCGTCTTTCTTTCGGACAAACAAGACAGAGGCTCCCCACGGCGATGAGCTAGGTCGGATAAAACCCTTATCCAACAAATCTTGCAACTGAGTGGACAACTCCTGAAGTTCCGCCGGTGCGAGCCGATACGGGGCTCGTGCTATGGGTGCTGCACCGGGTGTCAACTCGATTTGGAATTCGACTTGACGAATAGGAGGGGGTCCGGGCAAATCCTCCGGGAAAACTTCCGGGAAGTCTCGCACAACAGGTATATCTTCAATTCGTTTCTCCTCCGCGGGTTTCTCAACAATCAGTGCCAAAATTTCCGGATGACCCTTTCGTAGATACTTCTGCGCCTTCATAAGGGTAATGACGCTGGTGGTCATGCCGCTTCTCTCACCTCGGACCGAAATGATCTCGCCGGAAGGGGTAGTAACGTGAACTATCTTGTCGTGACATATAATCTCCGCTCAGTTCTCGAATAACCAGTCCATGCCGACAACGACATCGAAACTACTAAGCGTCAAAGGAATAAGGTCGATATCAAAAATATGACCTTACAGTTTTAACTTACATCCCGCAAGTACATGAGTCGTTACTATAGTCTTACCGTCAGCTAATTCAACAGGAAACTTAGCATCTAACGGAGTTGGAGTTACGTCTAAGAGTTGACTAAAGGCTTTCGACACAAAAATCCTATCAGCTCCAGTGTCAAACAATACAGAAGCAAAACAATCGTTTACAGGGAACTTACCAGTCACCACGTGCGGATCATTGCGGGCTTGACCCGACCCAATCACAAACGCTCTTCCCTTGCCATTGCTTCCACCACTACCGCCACTTCCATTACCTCCATTGTTGTCATTCTGTTTCAGCTTGGGGCAATCTTTTCTGAAATGACCTTCCTGCCCACATTCAAAACATCCCTTCGTCGTCATAGGTGGCTTAGGAGCACCCTTTGCCGCAAGGTCTCCTCTACATTCTTTCGCTTGGTGACCCATATTTCCGCATCTCTGACACTTGGCACGGTCACACTGGCCAACATGATGATAGTTGCACCTGTTGCACTTTGGATATTTCCCAGCATATCCGCTCGAAACCTGCCCGCTACCGTTGTTGTTGTTGTTGTGATTCTGACTGTTAAAGCTCCGAGTGAATTCGGGCTTACGGTAGTGTTGTTGCGGTGGGAGGTTCGAGGATGAAGATCTGGTGTTGTCAAACTTCCTCTTCCCGCTGTTCGGGTTGCTGTTGCTGTTATTGTCGTTACTCTGGTTTTCACGGGCTTTAACGGTCGAACCCCTAGGTGGTAACGCACCTTGGGTCACAGCCTGATCCGTCAGTTTGTGAGCTAAACGGATCGCTTGTTGGATCGTGGCTGGTCTGGAAGACGTTACCATGCCCTGAATCTGCGGTGCTAACCCATCAATGTACATTTCGATCCTCTTGCTCGGCGGATCCACCATCCGCGGACACATCACAGCCAACTCGTGAGAACGAGTAATGTAGGCTTCGATTTCCGAACCCACCATCTTCAGTGACCAAAATTCCGACTCCAACTTTGAAATCTCTTCTCTCGGACAATACTCCTCTCGCATCATGTTTTTGAACTCCTCCCAGTTCATCGCATTAGCCAGTTCCAATCCAAGGATCTGCACATTTGTACATCGTTTGTGGACACCTCTGAGTGTGCCTCTGGCTCAGCCGGTTCTTCCTCCGGTTCCTCCTCGGGATCTTCCTCGGGATCTTCTTCAGGCTCCTCTTCGGGATCTTCTTCAGGTTCGGCCTCAGGCTCCGCCTCAGGCTCGGCTGCGTTCTGAGCAAGTTGCATTTGTAAGACATCGCAACGCTCTAGAGCTATCTCGGTTCGGGTCCTTGCTACCTGGAGTTTCTCTTGCAAGTCTATCATCTCGGCTTGCATCTTCATCATAATTTTCATCTGTTGATCACTGGCCTCTTGCATTTCTTTCATTGCCGCTGCCATGCGGGCAATCTCCTCCTTAGTCTCGGTTCCGTCCTTCAACAGTCCGGAAACGTTGGCTCTCGTATAGCGCATGTAACCCACATCACCCTCCAAACAAGAAACGACAGCTGCGAGAACTCGCTCAACAGGTTCGGTTATGGGTGGTAGGGTGTTGGGATAAGCAGGGTGGTTCGGGTGAGGTAACGGGGGAACTTGTTCGCGATAGACCATACGTCTGATCATGTTAGGGTACCAATCCCAGCTAACGTCGTTTTCGTAAATGCCTCCGGATAGGCGGTACCTCTTCGGTGCGGGAGCTTCGAGTTCCGGGACTACTCGGGGTGGTGAGGCGGTAGGTAACTGCGGTTCCTTCCCGTGAGCATGCGTCATCGAATCGGATGATGATGAGGGTGGCGTCGACATTCCTACAGGTAAGCCGTGTATGCGCGCGCGTATGAGTGAAAGAAGTAAAGAGATAAGATTATAAGACTACACAAACCTATGCAGTGCGTATCATTATAACTAATGGGTCGTCGCGGTTATAGTCTAGTATGCATGCAGCTTCTAGTTCGCTATAACCAATGGCTCTGATACCAATCTGTCACACCCTCAAAATCCACTAACGGAGTTTTACCGTCAGAGGGTGTGAACTGGCAGGATCGGAATCATCAGTTATAATCAAACCATAAAATAAAGTTTCAAAACCATGAAAACGTTTACGAGTAATTAAATGCGGAAGCGTAAAAACCTTTAATCAAAAGTTGCGTCACGCAGGACGACTTAAAACCAAAGATAACAGTTAAAAATAAGTTTGCAGGACAAAAGCGTTTTCAATCAATGCATGTTCCTAAACCGCGCGCCCGCCTCGGCTACCTGAGAATAACATACTAAAAGTGTCAACACAAGGTTGGTGAGTTCACAAGTTATATAAAAATAAATCGTTTAGCGTTTGCGTTCAGCGTTACAGCGTTTTGCGTTAAGCGTTTTGCGTAACCACGTTACGGCGTTTTGCGTTACCAGATAGTGTTATGTCAAATTATATATCGATAGGTAGCTAGTCTATACAACAAGTATTACTAAGTGTTCGACACCGAAGCTGACTCGTTTAGTAAGTGCCTTGTCACCAGGTCCTCCAGACCATGATACGTGTTAGCCAAAATTACACCCGCTCGACCTCCTGTCGAGTTTAGCGTTGGGTGGGGTTTGTCAAACCCAGTAGTACTACTCAACAGTGACTCTCTATTCTAAATATTAACCGGTTCGATGTGTAGGACTTCAAATATTTCGTTTGCCACTTAGCCTTTACAAGTGATATATAATTTATAACAAAATCTCAAATGCGTTGTGGAGTATGTTATCTCCCCCAAGTGAAAAAAGTTTGAAAACAGTTTAAAGAGGGGAAAGTGAAACTCACTGTTTGCGAAGAATTTCCCAAATTAAATCACCAAGATGCGCGTCACCGAAAAACTCTCTCTAACGTTCTAAAACAACAAAGAGATTTTTCTAAGTGTCGGAATATTATCGAGTCTCTAGACCCGGCACATAATACCTATGCACATAACATTTTTCGTGTTTCGTTTGTGAATCGTGTGTGACTTTAACAAGTGTTTTTGTGACACATCACATTTGTAAGCAATCATATACGTGTCATGTATTCATAACGTACGTTACTAGCAATTATTCCCAGGAAGGGCATTTTGGTCAACAAATAACAATTAACTAGCCATTATTCCCCATGAGGGCAATTTGGTCAAATCATGGCAATCAATTAGCAATTATTCCCCGCGAGGGTATTATGGTCAAAACATAACAATTATATAGCAAGTATCAAGTTTCATGCATTTTTACACAACTCAGCAGCTAGTTTCACCGAGACAGAAATCCTACTAGAAAGATTGTACTATTTCACCGATCATAGCATCTCAATTAATTTACCAAAAATCATCACAGAAGAACATATGTCTTAGGATTCCAGAACATATTTTATTACATTTTTATTCTTCACAGTTTTCTCACAATCATCAAATCATTACATCAAACTCATAACAGTCAAATTCATGCGCAACAGAATGTTATTTGCAACTCCCGTTAAACGAAAAACCCAATACATGCAAGACCACTTGGGTTAGGTTCCTAACTCAATGAGTCAACTTCCAGAAGTGGAAACAACCCAATTGGTCTCGTAGTTCATGAGATATAATATTTACAAAACAACCTAACAGCAGGTCTAACAGCTCAGCTTTGCAAAACGTTTTTGTAAAATCATAAAATTTAACTTCTACTTGTCCAAAAATTACAAATTTATACTTTATAGAAACTAGACTCAACCTATTTTACTGCAGTACCAATAATCTCAACCAATTTTCACGTTTACACTTCGTTACAGTCACTTAAACATCATATACACATTCTGTCCAGAAACTGTTTGCATCCAAACTCCACATAATAACAATCTATGAACTATCATGCATTCATATAACCCTCTAGACTCCATAAACACCATCCATGCACATCAATTACATATTACATACTTGATTAGGGTTTGTGTTTGAACTCAAATCAAAGACACAACAATCAACATGCAACATGATTCAATCTAGTTATCAACTCATCATTCAATCAACCACAATCATATTAGCTATATACATAAACAAAATCGGCAGCTTAGGGTTTGTGGTTAACCCAACTAACATCAAAATCAAGCAACAAGAATGTAAAGGATGATCAATTATACCTTCCTAGCACCTAGTTCTTCAGTCAAACACTTGATTTAAGGGTTGAGTGTGTATGTAGAGTGGACGGCAGCCAAGGGAAGTGGGGGTGGGGTTTCCGATCGGACTTGTGTGAGAAGAAAGAATAATAAGTTAGGGTTTAGGTTATTAGTATATATTTATAATAATAATAAGTTACACTCAAGTCCCTCCACTATCAAGTGTTACTTTTCTAGCCTAACTAACTTGTTTACATCTTGAGTTAACGTCTATAACCATGTTATCACATAACACATAAGTCTAACACATAATTATCACATAATTACTGTTTTGACGTTTTTCGTTTATTCATCAATCGTTTGCGTCAACTCGTTTGCGTTTCGGTGCAAATCCCGAAAGACTACACATGTAGTAAGTGTTAAGCGTCATTTAAACCCTAGTTTAAATGTAATGAAGTGTGCGTTATAGATTCAGTGATCTTAAGTTTGAATTGACGGAGTTGAGTTAACGGAGTTAACCTGAAATTGACGATTGTCACAACAAGTGCTAAGACTAATTTTTCCAAAGTAGAGTACCGGGTTTCTACGTCTGTTAAGACGCGGCTAACATAGTAGATGGGCATCTGGATGCCTTTTCGTTCTACTAGCAGGACTGCCCCGGTTGCTCTATCTGTGGCGGAGAGGTATAGGATTAACTCCTCCCCCGCTTCTGGTGCTGTGAGCGTTGGGAGTTCGATCAAGCGTGACCGAATCTCTTTAAAAGCTGCTTCCGCTTCTGGTGTCCAGCGGAAGTGCGTTTTCTTTAAACAGTTTCTCAATGTTGACACGAATGGGAACGACCTATCCGCATGATTCGCCAAAAAGCGGTTAAGTGCGACTAGTCGTCCATTCAGTGTCTGAGCTTGTTTGATGGTAGTAGGTGATTCCATTTTGATAATGGCTTCGACCTTTTCAGGGTTCGCTCTGAAGCCATCTTTGGTAACGATGACTCCTAAGAACTTCCCTTCTTCCATTCCAAAAGAACACTTGCTCGGGTTGAGCTTCATGTTTATCTTTCTGAGCGTGTTGAAAGTTTCTTCGATGTCTTTCAACATCGCTTCTGGCTCAGGGCTTTTGATGACCAAGTCATCCATGTAAACTTCCAAGTTCCTCCCAATTTGGGCATGAAACTCTTTGTCCATCAGGCGTTGGTATGTGGACCTGGCATTCTTAAGTCCGAATGGCATCATTTGATAACAAAACGTGCCATCGGGCGTCCGAAATGCGGTTTTGTCCTGATCGTCAACGGCCATGTGGATTTGATGGTATCCCTTATACGCATCAAGGAAGCATTTAAGGCGAAACGGTGCTAATGAATCAACCTTAAGGTCAATTTCGGGTAACGGGTAACAATCTTTGGGGCATGCTTTGTTTAGGTATTTGAAATCTACGCACATGCGCCATTGTTTGTTAGATTTCGGTACCATGACGGGATTTGCAACCCATGTTTGATATCTACTAACGCGTACGATGCCCGCATCAAGGAGTTCCTTGACTTGGGTTCTACACGCGTTAGCCTGTTCCGCCCCCATTACTCGACGCTTTTGTATGACCGGCGTAAAAGCCGGGTCACACTTGAGCTTATGCTCTACCTTACTTCGAGGTACACCAGTCATGTCAGCTGGTGTCCACGAGAAGATGTCAGCGTTTTTCTGCAGTAAGCGTTTGAGCAAGGTGCGTGTGGGATCGGTGATTGTTGGGTCAATGGTAACAGCCTGGTCAGGGTATTTGCCATTGAAGGCCCATTCTTCTGGTTCGGTAATGGTTGGTTTAGCCATCTTTGGTTTGGGTTTAGATGAGACAGATGCGATGCATACCTGGGGAATACCGGTGATCATCGCTACACCCTCAGCTGTTGGCCACCCCATCATGCCGTGGACTGAAGATACCACGGCATTGAATCTTGCCATCCCGTCTCTCCCGAAGAGAATGTCGTATGTATGGTGTGGCTTCCTCATTACGACGAAGTCCACGTCTTCTGTGCGGGAGTGTTTCCCGTCCGTGAGAGTGACGGGGAAAGATAGGATACCCAGGGGGGTGTTTGTGCTGCCATCGAACCCTTCCATCGAGGCGTAGACCGTTTCCAGGCGTTCTTTGTCTTCGTCGTCTAGCTTGTCGAAGAACTGCCTGTACATGACCGTTGACGAAGCGCCGTTATCTGCAAGAGTGCGGGAAGTGATGTAGTGCCCCAGCTGGCTTTTGATGACTATAGGGCCTTCTTTGTTGGGCCCTCCTGGCACTCGCGGGAAGCGCACTTCAGCTTCCTTCCACGCACATGGTTCTGTCGTTCGTCGTTTTCTTCCTCTGACGTTACCATGAACCATGTGAATGCTGATGTCGACGGGCTTTCGTCCGTTGCCCTTGTACCGATTATCATTTCTCTCCCCATTCTTGATTGATGCCACAAGGTGTGTAAGTTTTCCATCTTTGACGAATGTTTCGACAATATCCTTCAAAGATGTACACTTCTCGGTGGTGTGGCCCTTTGTCCCGTGGAAGTCACAGGATTTGCTCTGATCAGCGTTATGGCACTGTCGGATCATTGGAGCTTTTGGCCATGGGAGTTTCTCAGTGGCAAATATCTCCATGACGCTTTTGGTGAGTGGCGTCCATCTAGGATTCTGGCTTGATGAGTGCGTGTTATCCATTCCGCCTAATAGAGGGCGAGAGCTGGATGAGGTGTCAAAGTTTACCCTTGACTGCCAAATACCAAGCTTCCTCTTCTTGTTTTGTCGGGCGGTGCGGACATTATTCTCTCTGGTCCTTTGCGTGTAGAGGTTTGTACTCTGGGGAAGATTCCTACCCAGTTGCTTCTCCGTTTCGGCAAAGCGTTTAGCTGCCGTCATGATGGCATCCCATGTGGATGGCATGCCATCTTTACCCGTCAATGTGCGGATAAGCTCTGGGTATTCGGCGCCCTGGATGAAAGCGGCGCGAACGAGATCTTCACTTATGGTTCCCAGACTCAGCTTCTTTGAGTTGAAGCGAGTAATGAAGTCTAGCAAAGATTCATCCTCCTCTCTAACGCCTTTGAGGATCGTCCACTGCTCTTCAGTATATTTTCTCTGTTGGCTGAAGTGCTGGCTGAACTTGTGCTGGAAGTCCGCCCAATCATAGATGTGGTGGACCGGTAGACGGTCAAACCACGCCCTGGCCGCTCCGACCAGCGTCATCTGGAACATATAACACCACGTGGGTTCCGTCCAGTTGCTGACGGTTGCCCCCGCTATGAATCTGTTCAAGTGATCGTCTGGGTCGGATATGCCATCATAAGTGCCGATGTTGGACATCTGTTTGGCACTCTTCGGGGCGATTGCTTCCGCAATGTCCCTTGCAAACTTGGACGTTCCCGCATTTGCAACAGTTGGCCTGAAAGTCTTGGAGAAGTCACGTGGGTTTCCCCCCGCGTTCCTTGGCTTAAAGGTTTCTCCAAAATTTCTTCTCGGCTGGAAGTCTACTTCCTTACGCTTCCCTTTCGTCTTATGACGAGGGTTTGCGTCACTGTCAGATTCTTCCCACTCATCATCCGAATACTCGCAATCATTGCTCATGTTGAGCTGTTGTCGAGTGCTTCCGAATTCGTCATTAGCCTGTTGGAGTGAACGTAAACGTTCATCCAACTCAGCTTGGAATTCTTTTTGACGTGCTTCCGCCCAAGCTTTAACTTGATCAAGTATTTGGCGGGGGAGCCTCGTCTGTTGTTTCTCCAACTGGGTATCAATGAATCCCAGGGGCGGATTGTTTACTGCACTTACCCCGGCTTGGGTAACCGGGGTAGTGTTCGTAAAAATTGTGTACTCGCCGGTGTTCCCCCCAGTAGCTGGGGTTGTGGTTACCGGAGTTTCTTGGTCACTCGTTGGCCTTGGCATCGGAGTAACCTTAACCATCTTTCTAGAGGTTTTGAAAAAACCGAGAAAAAGAATTAGTTCTAGCCTTTATGCACGGATGGCGCCAATGAAGAAACACTAAATGTCCCCGGCAGATTACGGATAATCTTAGGGTTAAGTAGATGTTTCCCATGAGGGTTAGGTCCGGCAAAGATGGTTATTCTTCTTGACCTGCAAAACAGACACCGTGAGCTCGTTACTGAGAAGGGGCGGGGGGTTCCTCCTTGTGACCACCCTCCGGCGTGAGAATCAGACTAGATTGCTCTGAGTATAAGTGTATATTAAGAGAAATGGCTAGAGAAGATAAGATGATGATACCGTTCCAAGGTGTTGGAGTATTTATAGCCGAAGGTAGGTTTCCAAGCAGGTACGGCCAGCTGTATAATATTCCTTTTCCACCAACTACGGGCTATGTACGTGCCACGATGGGAGTTGGTGGGTAGGCAGCGGCTGATAGTGACATGGCCGGCTGTATACTATTCCTTTTCCACCAACTACGGGCTATGTACGTGCCACGATGGGAGCTGGTGGGTAGGCAGCGGCTGATAGTGACGTTTTGTACTAGAGCGTGCTCCTCCTCGTACTATTGTCGGTGAGCTGTCACCCTGTGATTGGTTCATGGGCTGCTTTGGTCAGATCTTGTCTATTTTGTCCATATCTTGGCAGGTATAGTACAAAAGATCTTCCAGAAGCGTACGGACTGGCTCTTTTGAGCGGGAATATTCCCGCCTTGCTCATTCCTTCTTCCAGTGACATTGCTGAAGTATAAGAGTTAGTGCCTTATGCGTGTAGCATTACCGTTAGTGCGGGTAGCCTTCCTTCTTGGCTTGTACCCATAGCTGCGGGAACAGGCAGGGTACTGTACCAATGGAGGCTTTCCTGCGGGAACAGCTGGCTTACTGCGTGTAAGGTCTTCATCTCTCTGAGCATGGTGGGTCCTGCGGGACCAGTTAGTCTTTGCGCAGACGTACCTCTTCAAGGTGTGACTTGCGGGTCCAACTGGGCTTTGCGGGGACCTACCTCTTCAGGTTTCAATTGCGTAATCCTCCCATCTCTTATGTTATACATAATTGTTAAGGAATTTGGGAATGAATTAACTGAATTATATTAGAGTCGTTTGCATTTTCGGACGGAAAGTATTTGGTGGTTCTTTAAATATATCAATTGGATAAAGCTCAAAAGAGAACAAGAACTTTGTATAAAAAAATACCAGACTTTAAATGAGATATCTAGATTAAAGTTTGGTAATTCCTTTTGCTAGCTACCATTTTGAATTTCAAGTTCATTAAAATTAAACATTATTTTGACTTATGATAGTTTAACCTCGGCCAAGGGTGCTTCCCCTCAAACCTTGTCAGGGGTTGTGGCCCCTTGGGCCCTGCTACCATGGGTACTACCCCTTAGAATCCCCCATTCATTATGGATTTCACCCCTAACATCATGATACATTAAAATAAACTTGCACCCCGCACATTCCGACTCTTTGAATGTATATTATGATTAGATTGGTCGACAAGTTAATCTATTTATACATAAATATCTAACAATAATTAGGTTTTCCATACATTATTGACACAATCCGCTTAAAATCCTCATCAAATCTCAAGACATTTTTGAAATGATGTGACAATTGAAAAAGGTATTTAATTCGTTCACATGTTTAGCATCAGTTTTATTGACATATTTGTGTGGTTTTGGATATGAGTTTCATAGTTGTAGAAGAAATCTTAAAAGAACAAGTAAAGTAACGTGTCTACCAAATAGTTTATGGATAGAATAGAAGACTCATGGGATATTAATATTCTTATTAAGTTGATAAAGTTTCAAGAATATTTTAACCGGAAGAAATGATTTATAAGCGTTTAGAACGCGTATTATGTCAAGCATCAATACTTTCTTAACATGCAATTTTAATCATATAGTATTTATGTATTTAGTATCCAAATTGAAAAGGAAAAGATGAAATTATTTTTTAATTAGGATGTTTTAATGATAAATATGTCCTTTTTGTGTGCGCGTTGTTTTTTTTAATCTCTTTCTACATGTAACGACATCTAGTTTGGGTCAAGTTATTCTACAAAGGGTAATAAAAATGAGAAGTGTAAGAAGCCATAAATAATTGACATGTGTCAAGTGGGGATCAAAGAAAAAAGAATATAAAGGTAATTGTACACATTTTCTCTCTCCACATGAAAGACACATGTTAATACCCCATCATTTTAGAACGTTTATAACTTTTTCGTATGATATTTTTTTAAAAAAAAATTCATCATAATAACAAGCGTTTTTTTATCTTTAATATGAGTATGATTTTTGTTATATAAAATTTAAAACAAAAATCATGTAATTGTGTCTTTTCGCACACCATTGTGTCTTTTTCGCTTATCATTGTGTTTTTTTTCGTTATTGTGTCTTTTCGCACACCATTGTGTCTTTTCGCTTATAATTGTGTCTTTTTTCGTCATTGTGTCTTTTCACACACCATTGGGTCTTTTCGCTTATCATTGTGTCTTTTCACACACCACTGTGTCTTTTCGCTTATAATTGTGTCTTTTTTCGCACACCATTGTGTCTTTTCGCACACCATTGTGTTTTTCGCTTATCATTGTGTTTTTTTCGTCAATGTGTTTTTTCCTTCATTGTGTCATTTCGCACACCATTGTGTCTTTTCGCTTATCATTGTGTCTTTTCACACACCACTGTGTCTTTTCGCTTATAATTGTGTCTTTTTTCGCACACCATTGTGTCTTTTCGCACACCATTGTGTTTTTCGCTTATCATTGTGTTTTTTTTCGTCATTGTGTTTTTTCCGTCATTGTGTCATTTCGCACACCATTGTGTCTTTTCGCTTATCATTATGTCTTTTTTCGTCATTGTGTCTTTTCGCACACCATTGTGTCTTTTTTCGTCATTGTGTCTTTTCACACACCATGGTGTCTTTTCGCACACCATTGTGTCTTTTCGCTTATCATTGTGTATTTTTTTCGTCATTGTCTTTTTTCTTCATTGTGTCTTTTCGCACACCATTGTGTCTTTTCGCTTATCATTGTGTCTTTTTTCGTCATTGTGTCTTTTTTCTTCATTGTGTCTTTTCGCACACCATTGTGTCTTTTCACTTATCATTGTGTCTTTTTCGTCATTGTGTCTTTTCGCAACCATTGTGTCTTTTTTCGCCATTGTGTTTTTTCGCACATCATTGTGTCTTTTTTCTCCATTAATACATGTTACACAATAATTTGAAACGTAAAACACAATGGTGAATACGTATAAAACAATGACCTAAAACGTAAGACACAATGACGAATACGTATAACACAATTGTGTCTTTTCGCACACCATTGTGTCTTTTTTCGCCATTGTGTTTTTTTCGCACATCATTGTGTCTTTTTTCGCCATTAATACATGTTACACAATAATTTGAAACGTAAAACACAATGGTGAATACGTATAAAACAATGACCTAAAACGTAAGACACAATGACGAATACGTATAACACAATGGCCTAAAACGTAACACAAAATGGTAAATATATATAACACAATTAATTGAAATGTAAAATACAATGGAAACAACATATTACACAATGACACAATGAACAACAAAAAAAACACAATTAAAAAATCCATTATTTTTTATTTTATTTTTATATAACAATATGATACTCATATTAAAGATAAAAAAACGCTTATTATTATGGTGAATTTTTAAAAAAAAAATAATGTCGTATGAAAAAATTATGGACATTTTAAAATGATGGGGGAATTGGCATGCGGCTTCCATGATGAGAGAGAAAGTCAACAAATGTGGGTTATTACCTTAATGCCTTTTTCATCAATTTTTATTTACTAAAATAATCTCAGTCATTCAAATATAAGATCAATGGACTGGATTCTTTCTCACCCTTCTCATTTTTTTTGTCCTTTGTATTTTAACTTTACCCCTAGTTTGGATATGAGATGTCACAAGTTCTACCAAGGACTTAGATCGATTTTTCATTTCACCCTTTTAATTTCATTTTACATATAATTTGTTATCTAGCAATATTTGTTATTTAATACATTAAAATATAAAGCTAGATACCCAACTGGACTGATCCTTTTCGTTAATTGTATTTTTTTTTTCAAAGGTTGTGTGTATTATGAATTCTCTTTTCATTAGATATTTCGATATTACGAATTCTCTTTATAAACATTATTATTATTATTTTAAATAAAATTAATTGAACTGAATAGAAAATATATGAATTTTGGTTGTTATTATTAAGTGATAGTTTTGTTTCCAGTTTAACTTAATTAAAAACTATGGATTTTTTTTCCAATATTACCTTTTACTTCAAGTTAAAATTGAAGAAAAAATAATAATTATTAAATAGTATCTATGGTCATATTACATGTATGTTCTAATTAGACCACTTATTTTATAAAATAAAATCATAAGAATAGAACACCTAATTAAAAAAATTGAGTGATATAAAAGGGAAAAACGGTTTGAGCAACTTCAATAAAACGCGTATAGGTTCTTTTCATTATAGTAATATCAAAGCCGTACCTCAAATAAAACGCAAATCACAAATAAACATCTTAGTATAAACAAATTATTTTGTCCTTGGTGAATAATATGGATCATGATGATAAGCATGTAAGAATATGTAGTCGGTAGAATAAAGACGAAAATGGAAAAGGCTATTTTTGGTGGTAACCCATGAAAGCATGACATTGTTGTTTACTTACTTTTTTAAGATACATGACATTATAAGTAACATTAAATGTTAAATATATTGAGTCATTTGTTGGAACAAAAATTTCTACTTATTTAATTATATTTCATGTTCCATGTATTAATATTTCAGTTTTTATGATTCAACACGTACATATTATTTATGTTGGTGGTTGAAGCACAAATCCTACATGATTCAACATGCTTTATATAGACAGTATGTTGGGGGGGGGGGGGGTTCAAGCACGCAAAGCGTACATGACTCAAACACACAAATCCTACGTGAGAACAATTCATGACTGCGTGAATACATTAGTGCATGATATTGTTATGTCTTTATTGATCATGTGTTTCTCATTAAACAATGTTTCAATTACTAAATTCAATAATGTTATAAAGTTATATTATGTGGTAAGATATCTTGCATGATCTCAAATGTTAATGACACAATGTAAGGCATCCTCTATATGTAATAAAGTATTCAAAAGATAGAAAGCTTCTTAAACCATCTATATATTACATAACTAACCACTTAGCTAACTACGAACACATTAATATGCCCATCAACAAAACTTCGACCAAAGAATGTCAAAACGAGAAGATGACAATTCTTTGGTCAAAGAGTAGGTAGATAAGTTAGAGGTATATGTATGCAGCTTTTATATAACATACACAATCCAAAGAAGTTATGCAACGATATAGGCAATAGCACGATACAGAGACTTGGTCCTAAACGAGCGACATGCTATTTCTTGGAGCTCCAACTTATAAGGTTGAGCCCAAGAGATAAAAAAAATAGCCTGTAGAATAACGACGATCAACAGTAGAGATGAAATGTTTAGGTGAGTTTGGAATTCCAAACCCCATACCTAACTATAAAAGCTTGTTTCATGTCTGGCCCTGAACATGTCAGTATACCTATCTAGTATTGGACATACTAACAGGTCTCGGACTCAAACATGATCTCTATATGTAATAAAGTATTCAAAAGATAGAAAGCTTCTTAAACCATCTATATATTACATAACTAACCACTTAGCTAACTACGAACACATTAATATGCCCATCAACAAAACTTCGACCAAAGAATGTCAAAACGAGAAGATGACAATTCTTTGGTCAAAGAGTAGGTAGATAAGTTAGAGGTATATGTATGCAGCTTTTATATAACATACACAATCCAAAGAAGTTATGCAACGATATAGGCAATAGCACGATACAGAGACTTGGTCCTAAACGAGCGACATGCTATTTCTTGGAGCTCCAACTTATAAGGTTGAGCCCAAGAGATAAAAAAAATAGCCTGTAGAATAACGACGATCAACAGTAGAGATGAAATGTTTAGGTGAGTTTGGAATTCCAAACCCCATACCTAACTATAAAAGCTTGTTTCATGTCTGGCCCTGAACATGTCAGTATACCTATCTAGTATTGGACATACTAACAGGTCTCGGACTCTCGGGTATACTAGTTAGTTTAATTTTTCTTTTAATTAGAATTCAGTAGTGGCTTATACGGTATGCTTGGTGTTCAATTTGGAATTTGGATTTGGGAATTGGTATGCAAAATTGCAATTAGAATATAAGTATTAATGTTTTATATTTTTATTATAGACAGAATTACAAATTTTGTTCTTTAAAAAAAGCCAAATTACGGTTCGTGTCCTTTTCTTAGTTTCTTTGTAGGAGGTGTACTTTAAACATATTTTTTCTACACGTTATGTCATTTACGCTAACTGGGTTAGAAAAACTCAGTTAAATATGACATGTGCCAGACATGTGATGGGCATAATTGTAAATCTAATGTGTCCTTAAATTTAAAAAAAGAAAAGAAAATATATATATTATATTAACTTAAAACAAAAAAAAAACATTTTCAATTTCTCTCTCTCTCTCTCTCTCTCTCTCTCCTCTCTTCTTCTTCTCTCTCTACACCACCACCACCACTTCCAATGGCGAGCCACCATCTCCACTCCCACCATAAACCACAACCATATGTGTATATTTGTGTGTGTGTATGTATAATATAAATGAAAAAATCTCTCTCTTCCGTTCATTCATCACCACCGTCGTTTCTCCGGCGAGCCACCATAGCCACCGAAACCCACTATCATCGCCGTCTTCTCCGGCGAGCCACCACCTCCGCAACCCTCTTCACTGTCACATTAAATTAAACAGAAGGAGCCACCTTAAATCGAAGCCTAATCGTATTCCGGCCAAACCGAAACCCAGTTCGTTCATCGTATTTCGGCCAAAACGGATCTCGTTCATCAGATCCCGGCCAAATCGGAAGCTTTATATCTTGATCTAAGTCCATTCAACCATTTCCGGCTAAATCGAAACCCTAATCGAAGACCGTTCACTGTTTTTCAGTGACCGATTAGGGCCTCGTCTTCAACCCGTCGTGGCTGGATGGGAAGCATGTGGTGTTTGGTAAGGTTGTTGATGGGTATAGTGTTGTGAAAGAGATGGAGGCGGTTGGATCTGATAGCGGTTTGTGCTCTTCAAAGGTTGTTATTGAAGAAAGAAAGAGATGGAGGCAGGTGTGGGGGTGGCTGGTGGTGATGAGTTGGTGGTGGTGGTGGTGGTGGGTGATTAAGAAAGAAAGAGAAGCTGGGAGAGAGAGTAGAGTTTGATATAGAGAGAGAGAGAGAGTTTTATATTTTTTATTATGTATAGACAAAAAGACAAAAATGCCCTCACATGTGCCTCACGTGAGGGTATTTAACTGAGTTTTTCTAACCCAGTTAGCGTAAATGATATAACGTGTAGAAAAAATATGTTTAAAGTACACCGCCTGCAAAGAAACCAAAAAAAAGACACGAACCGTAATTTAGCTTTTTTTAAAGGACAAAATTTGTAATTCTGTCTTTACTATACCTAGGAATATTAGATATAATAAGATATACTAATAAGTGTAAACAAACTTTTTTTTTAAGAAAAACATGTCAAGTTACCCGGGCTTATATTCAGGTAAACATTTATATATTACTGAGTAATCGGGCCTGGTAAACGGATATATCAACGTATATGTAACTAAAATGAAAATTATTGTGCACATGTGCGTACAAAATATGTAACTAAAACGAAAATAATAATGTAGAAAAAGGGGGAACAAAGTTCTATAATAAAGTCGTTTTTGCATATTAAAAAAATGCTTTTGAGTGGTTCGCAATGGTTCACGGTTCTTAATTTTCAAGACCACTACCCTACACACCAACATACATACACACACGTCTGATCACATGTTAATATATATTAGGAAGTCTTTAATAAGTTAAAACATATTTTGACATAGCTTAATTTAAACAAATTGGATACACCGCCCCTTTCATTTTGCAATGGTGGTGATGAACCCTGGTATCAACTTGTGTAACCATTGCTCGCGTTAACTTTTTTCCGTCGAAAAACTAGCTAGGGGAAGGACAAAGACTTAGAGAGAATGAAGCGTGGGTGAGACAGTGAGTGTTTTATTTACTTATTTTAGCGTAAGACAAAATGGTTATTTTATACAAACTTAATATAAATTTCTTACGTCATATCAAGAATGATAAATGTGCATCTGGAGTGAGAAAGTAGACACTATAGCCATAATTATTTATACTTAAGTATGAAAACTGAAATTTTTACATTAAATAAGAACAATCCGTCTAATACACCCTATAGTTTACTACAAGACTGGCCTAGACCCAATCTTGGGCTCGGCAACCCTTCAGGGCACGGTTTTAGTAGAGGGCACAAAATTTTTTGAAAGGTTTTATATATGTATATGTATATCTATATATAACTCTTTTTAAACACTAAAAAGTGAAAGTGACTTGTAAAATAATGATAAAAGGAGAAAAAAGAAGGATATAACAAAGATAAAGAAATATTTTCGGTTTTCCGGCGTGTATATGTTATAGCGAGAAGTAGCTTTTGGTTTGGAGAATTAAAGGAGATGATAAAAGAAATTATTTTATTTTGTATTTTGTATTCTTCAGTCCATTCAGTCCACTTTTTCAATATGCTTGTTGATTTTTCTTTCTTTCTTTTTTAATAAATAATAGAAACTTATGTAGGTGCTACCGTTAAAATGGGTTTATATTTCTAAAAGCAATTTAGCAATCAGCCCATTTATAATTGTGTTTTTTTAATGTTTGGCATCATATCAATTCGTACTTTGTATTGTTTATTGTTATTACAATTATCGTTCATATTTTGAAGAAAATATTATATAAGGTCCATTGTTTGTTTGAATGTTTACCACCGTATCGAGGCACATTTTGTTTTATTTATTGTTATTGTATTTATCGATTATATTTTGAAGAAAAAAATGATATAAGGTCCATATTTAATATATTTTCCTTGGGCACTCGAAATCTCGGAGACGGCTCTGGTTTACTATAAACATTTTTGTTCCTCTAAACAACGACACAAACACGTTTAAATGTTTAATCAATCAACTAACTGTTTAACAACAATAGTCATAACATATGATTGTATACATAATATGCCTCAAGATGTTAACTTAAAGAGGCAAAGAAAGCGATTTACAAATGTTACTTTATATAAACTTGACATATGGATCAATATAGGTGAAGAAACACTAGTCGAACCCCGACAGATTACTGGTAACCTGGGGGTTGGAGAGCTGTTTCCCACGAGGGGTTAGACCCTTGGAAGATGGTTCTTCTGATAACCTGCAAAACAGACACCGTGAGCTCGTCACTGAGAAGGGGGGGTTCCTCCTTGTGACCACCCTCCGGCGTGAGAATCAGACTAGATTGCTCTTTAAATATAAAAGTATATTAAGAGATTGCTAGAGCAGATATCAGGTATATATGATGATAATATGATAAGATGAGATGGTCATACCATTTGGGGTATTTATAGCCGAAGGTAGGTTTCCAAGGGGTTTAGCCGGCCCAACACGCTACCAACTGTAACCTATGCACGTGCCCTGCCTGTGAGTGGTGGATAGGTAGCGGCTGACACAGAGCAGGCGTGTCGTGCACTCTTCCTCTTCTGCCAACAACAGGCTAGGCACGTGGTATGGCAGGAGTTGGTGGGTAGGCGGCGGCTATTGGTCACAGTGCTGTGGCGTGCTGTCTGCCATGCTGCTGTCAGCGAGCTGTCGCATTCTTGGTCAGATCTTTTGTCTGTACCTCGTCAGGTATCACACAAAAGATCCTCCATCATACGGACTGGCTCATTTAGGCGGGAGTTTTCCCCCTCCCGCCTTTGCTCATTCCTTCAGGTGACACTGGGGAGAGTTAAGTGCCTAGTGCGTGTAGCCATGCTGCGCGGGTGGCCTTCCCTCATGGCTTGTATCCGAGGCTGCGGGAACAGGCGGAGTCCTTCACCATGGGAGGCATTTCCTGCGGGACCAGCTTGCATACTGCGCGTAAGGACGTCACTTCTCTGAGCATGGTTGGTCCTGCGGATCCAGTTGGTCTCTGCGCAGACGTCCCTGTTTAAGGTGAGTCTTGCGGGTCCAACTGGGCTCTGCTGGGACCTACCTCTTCAAGTCCCCCCAGTCCAATGTTCTTCTCATGCGTGTTTAATAAAGTGAGGTGAACTTTTGGACTTAAAAGGGTTTTGAAAAGGGTTTTGTAAGGTTTTCCATGGGAAGTCCTTGTCACTTGCAGAAATGCCCGAGTTTCCTGCTTGGTCTTTGGGTATGATGCGGGTAGGTCTGTAACCTCCTTGCAAGTCAGGAGCATTGAGTCCCAGTTGTGTGGATTCTCCATGAGGTTTTGGTAGTTTTGAACATAGTGATCAATTATGTTTAAACCACCAATTCCATCCTGGAGCTTCAAACAACGTAGTTCTCGACGTTCCCGCTATGCGGGGATGTTATTTCCTTTTCCGCAAGCATTGCCCAGAAGATCCTTCTTGGTTTCAATTCCCAGCGGAGCGCTAGGTATGTGAAGGGTTTTGCCTTAACACTGTACCTGCGCTCGTCTTACGGTTACTTTACTTCCAAGGTATTCCTGGCGTCAATTCCCTGCGGGTGCTAGGTATGTGAAGGGTTTTGCCTTTACACTGTACCCGCACCTGTCTTATAGTTACTTGGTTGCCGAGGTACTTGGCTTCAATTCCCTGCGGGTGCTAGGTATGTGAAGGGTTTTGCCTTAACACTGTACCCGCATCCGTCTTATGGTTACTTGTTCGCCAAGGTTTTCTTGGCTTCAATTCCCTGCGGGTGCTAGGTATGTGAAGGGTTTTGCCTTAACACTGTACCCGCATCCGTCTTATGGTTACTTGTTCGCCAAGGTAAGGGGGTATTTTCCCGCTTCTTTTTAAATTTTGAATTTTGAAATTCGAAAGGTTGGTGGAAAGATAGGAACAGTCCAAACCTCTGAAACGTCGCGCGACGGTTTCTTCTGACTGTGTCAGGACGTGCAGGAAGTTATGGTGACGTGACATTATATGGTCATTCCAGACGCTTTTTCAGGCGCGTGGGCGCGATTTTTCGGGCGCGTGGCCGCGAAATTACTGGCACACGTCCTGTCAACAGCTGTTGCCAGTCTGCTTTTTGCCACGTGTCATAGTTTCATTGCACCTTCGAATTCTCTCTCCTTCGCATTAATTTCATCGCATTAATTGCGATTACTATATAAAGGGGGAGAGGGTTATTTGCAATTCACACTTTCCACTTTCATCTCTTCTTCTCCAGTAATTTCCGGCGAATTTCTCTTTTCAGTAAAGCATTACTCTGAAATCTCTTCTTTCTTCCACCATGTCTTCTCACGATGCTGATGATCAGAAGACTGCTGGCGAATGCCAGTGTTCTCTTCCTGTCGAGCTGTACCAGTATATCGTCAGGAAGTTCATGCTCGAGTCTCTCGAGCCTGAGTTTCCTGAGCCCCACCATACTGTGTACGATGCCCCTAGTGGCAAGATCGGGGTTTATGCTGCATTCTTTGTCTACGGGAACCTTAGGTTTCCGTTGACAAAGTTTGTGTACCGTGTCCTAGAGAGGCACGGTGTGCACCTGACAGAGGTGCACCCCATGGCCATTGCCAAGGTCCGGCACTTTGAGTGGGTGTGCCGGATACTGGGCTTTGAGCCCCTCGTTGACCGCCTGATGACCTTCTATACATGGAGGTGCATCCAAGGGTGGTACACTCTTACAACCCGTATCAAGGGTTTAAAGATTTGTACCACCGAGCGGAGTCTTCGCTCATGGAGGAGAGAGTTCTTCTTCATATCCGCTCGCGCCATCCCCATCGCTATGAAGTTCAAGAATGGCCAGGCGCTTCCGAACCTTCCCGCCCTCAATTATGAGGAGGCGGAATGGTTCTCGAAGATATCCCGGGTCCAGTCCCCGGTTTTCCGTTTTCCGGAGTCGGCGATGGTGATGCTGGGGATGAGCCGGGTGTGGAAGGCGGCGAATGCGGATAAGGTTCCGATCGTCCTCGAATATGGTTCGAACTCTGTCCCTTATGGTACGTCTTGTTTCATTTTGCTGACTTCGATTTTTTCTAACTTTCTTGTTGATTTCAGAGGGGAACGATCTTCAGTCGCTCCTGAACCCGCGGGAGGAAGATGGTCCCGCGCGGATGGGTACTCGTGCTCTGGACGAGAACGAGTTGCCCATCTTAGAGCAGACCGCGGGTCGGTTCGCGGAGGTTTACCCGCCAGGCCAAGAGATCCTGAGCCACCGACGGCCAGGTAAGCCTATCTTCTACCCTGAACCTCTCAATGCTGTGCCTGCTGCTGGAGTTGACATTTCTTCTTCTGAGGAATCCGCAGAAGGTCCTCCACTGGTGCGGAAGAAAAAGGCTGCCGTCGGGAAAGGCAAGGAGAAGGTGGCCTCTACGGCCGACCCGGTAGTCCTATCTGACTCGGAGTCAGATAGTGCAGAGGTGGCGGGGGAGCCCGGTGGTGAGGAGACCACCGCTCCGGAGGCTGTAGCTGTTACCTCCGGGGAGGCAACGACGACGACGGTTACCGGTGTCAAGAGGCCGGCTCCATCGGGTTCGCCCCCGCTCGTCCGTACGTTCAAGCTCAAGAAACCCCGTAAGTGCCCCCATAATTCTTGTCTAGATTTGTTGTTTCAAATAAATTTTTCTAACACTTTTGCTTGTGCAGGTGTGGATGTTGACGCATTCCAGGGTGGAGTTGGAGCAAGTATTCCCCCGCCAATGAGGGAAGGCTCGGTCAGCCTTCCCGAGGCGTCGACCCAGGCGTCTGTGCCTGCTTCCGCTGGTTCCAGCCTTCCTGAGGCTGTTCCAGCTGAGAAGTTGTCTCCGCCGGCCGTGAGTGCAATTTTTACAGCATCTTTCACGGAGCCGGCGGTTACTGTTGCTGAGGAGGTGGCGCCAACAATGGCTACCACAGCGGCTGCCACTATACCTGCGCCACCGGCACCGATGGCCGGACCATCAGGTACGCGCCGGGCTTCCCGCCGATCTATGCCACCTTCCCGTCTACCTGACCTGTTGGATGGATTTCCTTTAGGTTCAGGTGATGGGTTTGGCGGCTATCGGCCTGTTATTGACCATACAGGTACGTAGGGTTCTTTTTCCTTTGTATATTTTTATCATCTTTTCCTAACTGCCTTTGTTTCTTTTGCAGTGTCGGATTCCAATGAAGTGTATGTTCCAAGATGGAACATACGCCGAGGAACAACCCTTCGTACCCCTGTGGAGTGCGTGGACTGGGCTCGCCACGCTGCTCCTCATGGTGCGTTGGGGGAAGCCATGGCTAGCTACCAAGAGGGTAGGCTAACCAATGAGCTTCGGGTTCTCCAGGCCCGGACGCAGCCCCGCGTCGAGCTGCTTTGTCGTGAAAACGACAAGTTAAAAGCAGCTCGCGCCAAAGATGTATCTGAAGCGCGGGCTCTTCGGGAGGAGAACCGGCAGTTGGCCGCTGCCGCAGCCGAGAAGGAGAAGGCATTCAAGGCCCTCGAGGTTGAAGTCCAGGCGCGACTCGAGGCCCGCTCCAAGGCTGCCCAAGCTGTGAATGAACAGTGTGACAATCGTCAATTTCAGGTTAACCTCGTTAACTCAACTCCGTAAATTCGAACTTTAAGATCGTTGAATCTATAACGCACACTTCATTACATTTAAACTAGGGTTTAAATGACGCTTAACACTTACTACATGTGTAGTCTTTCGGGATTTGCACCGAAACGCAAACGAGTTGACGCAAGCGATTGATAAATAAACGACAAACGTCAAAACACTAATTATGTGATTATTATGTGTTAGGTATATGTGTGTTACTTGATTGTTATGTGGAATGTTAAACAAGAAACAAGAACTAATTAGTTTAGGCTAGAGATGTAACACTTGAAAGATTAGGGACTAGAATGTAACTTGATTATCTATAAATATAACCTTAACACTAAACCCTAACTTATTATTATAAACCTACAACTCTAATCGGCCCTCCCCTTGCTCTTCTTGGCTGCCGTCCACTTTCACACACATATACACCATCAATTCAAGCCTTTGATTGAAGAACTAAGTGCTAGGAAGGTATATTTGATCATCCTTTACCTTCTTGTTGTTTGATTTTGATGTTTAATGGGTTAATTAAAAACCCTAGGCAGCCGATTTTCATGAGTATGTATGAGTTAACATGATGGTTGTTAAATTCATGATGATTGATAACTAGTATTGATGTTGTTGCTTGATTGATTGTTGTCCTTGATTTGAATTAGAACACAAACCCTAATCTTGTATGTATGGTGTGATTGATATGCATGGATAGTAGTTATAGTGTCTAGAGGGTTATATGGATGCATGATAGTTCATAGATTGTTATTATGTTGAGTTTTGATGTGAACAGATTCTGGACAGAATATATATACGATGTTTAACTGACTGTAACGAAGTGTAAACGTGAAAATTGATTGAGATTGTGGGTACTGCAGTAAACTAGGTTGAGTCTAGTTTCTATAAAGTATAAATTCGTAATTTTTGGATAAGTGGAAGTATACTTTTATGATTTTACAAAAATGTGATGCAAAGCTGAGCTGTTAGACCTGCTGTTAGGTTATGTTGTAAATATTATATCTCATGAACTACGAGACCAATTGGGTTGGTTCCACTTCTGGAAGTTGACTCACTGAGTTAGGAACCAAACGCAAGTGGTCTTGCATTTATTGGATTTTTCGTTTAACGGGAATTTCAAATAACATTCTGTTGCGCATGAATCTGACTGATATGAGTTTACTGTAGTGTTTTGATCATTATGAGCAATCTATATGGAATAAAAATAAGATAAAATATGTTCTGGAAACCTAAGATATGTATGCTTCTGTGGTAATTTTTGGTGAATTAATTGAGACGTTATAATCGGTGAACTAGTGCA
The DNA here is from genome assembly GCF_021521415.1 of Bidens hawaiensis. Lineage (NCBI taxonomy): Eukaryota > Viridiplantae > Streptophyta > Magnoliopsida > Asterales > Asteraceae > Bidens > Bidens hawaiensis. The sequence goes on along the minus strand of NW_027495204.1, from coordinate 125,285 downwards.
ATCTTTCAAGTAGAAATTCTGTCATAACGAAACTAGCTGCTGAGTTGTATAGGAATGCATGAAATATGATAGTTTTTATATAATTGTTGTATTTTGACCAAAATACCCTTGCGGGGAATAGTTGCTAGTTGATTGCCATGAATTGACCAAATTGCCCTTATGGGGAATAATTGCTAATAAGTATGTTATTAATACATGATACGAAAGTAATTGCTCACCCCACGTATCGTATCACAATTGTACTTGTTTAAGTCACACACGATTCACAAACGAAACACGAAATCTGTTACGTGCATAGGTATTATGTGCCGAGTCTAGAGACTCGTTAAACGTTCCGATACTTAGAAAATCTCTTTGTTATTTTAGAACGCTAGAGAGTTTTCTACGACGCGCATCACTTGGTGATCTAGATCGGATATTCTTCGCAAACAGTGAGTTTCACTTTCCCCTCTTTAAACTGTTTTCAAACGCTTTTCACTTGGGGGAGATAACATACTCCGATAAACGTGCTTTCTGAGATAAACGCATATTTAAGATTTTGTTATAAATTATATATCACTTGTAAAGGCTAAGCGGCAAACGTAACATTTGAAGTCCCACACATCGGACCGGTTAATATTTGGAATAGCGAGTCACTGTTGAGTAGTACTACTGGGTTTGACAAACCCCACCCGACGCTAAGCTCAACTGGAGGTTGAGTGGGTGTAAATTTTGGCTAACACTTACCATGGTCTGGAGGACCTGGTGACGGGCACTTGATAAACAGTCAGCTTCGGTCGCGAACCACTTAGCGATACTTGTTGTATAGATTAGCTACCTATCGATATATAATTTGACATAACACTATCTGGTAATGCAAAACACTTAAACGCTGTAACGAGGTTACACACTCAAACGTCGTAACGGGGTTACGCAACACTTAAACGTTGTAACGTGGTTACACACTCAAACGTCGTAACGGGGTTACGCAACATTTAAACGTCGTAACGAGGTTACGCAAAACGCTAAACGATTTATCTTATTTTACTTGTGAACTCACCAACCTTGTGTTGACACTTTTAGTATGTTATTCTCAGGTAGCCGAGGCGGGCGCGCGGTTTAGGAGCATGCATTAATTGAAAACATCTTTACTCTGCAAACTTAATTTTAACATTTACATTTGGTTTTAAGTCGTCCTGCGTGACGCAACTTTTGAATTAAGGTTTTACGCTTCCGCACTTACTTTCATTTAAACGTTTTTTCTTTGGTTTGGTTATAACTAATGATTCCGATCTTGCCAGTTCACACCCTCTGACGGTAAAACTCCGTTAGTGGATTTTGAGGGTGTGACAGATTGGTATCAGAGCCATTGGTTATAGCGAACTAGAAACTGCATGCATACTAGACTATAACCGCGACGACCCATTAGTTATAATGATACGCACTGCATAGGTTTGTGTAGTCTTGAAATCTTATTTCCTTATCTCCTTCACTCATACGCGCGCATATACACGGCTTACCTGTAGAAATGTCGACGCCACCCTCATCATCATCCGATTCGATGACGCATGCTCACGGGAAGGAACCGCAGTTACCTACTGCCTCGCCACCCCGTGTAGTCCCGGAACTCGAAGCTCCTACACCGAAGAGGTACCGCCTATCCGGAGGCTAGTATGACAACGACGTTAGCTGGGAGTGGTACCCCAACATGATCAGACGTATGGTCTACCGTGAACAAGTTCCCCCATTGCCTCACCCGAACCACCCTGCTTACCCTAACACCCTACCACTTATAACCGAACCTGTAGAGCGAGTTCTCGCAGCTATCGTTTCTTGTTTGGAGCGTGATGTGGGTTACATGCGCTACACGAGAGAAAATGTTTCCAGACTGTTTAAAGACGGAACCGAGACTCAGGAGGAGATTGCCCGCATGGCAGCGGCAATGAAAGATATGCAAGGGGCTAGTGATCAACAAATGAAGGTTATGATGAAGAAGATCCCGAAGAGGAGCCTGAGGAGAAACCTGAGGAAGATCCCGATGAGGAACCCGAAGAGGAACCGGAGGAAGAACCGGCTGAGCCAGAGGCACACTCGGATGTGTCCTCAGGCGACGACATCTCGGGATGATAATACCTAGATGGCTGGAAGAAACGCTGGACACGGACGTGGTAACATCAGCATGACTGCAGCTGAACTCCAAACTCTGCTGAATGACCATGTGGCGGCCGCTTTAGCCGCACACGTTCAGAATCAAACTGGGGGTCCAAATGGAACATGTACCTTCAAGAACTACTTAGACTGCAAGCCCAGTACGTTTAAGGGCACTGAGGGAGCTATAGGCTTCCTGCGTTGGGCTGAGAAGGCCGAGTCGGCTTTTGAGATGTGTAACTGTCCCCCTGCCAGTAGGGTCAAATTCGCTGCTGGGACACTCGAGGATTCCGCCCTCACTTGGTGGAATTCGAACGTCCAGATCCTTGGATTGGAACTGGCTAACGCGATGAACTGGGAGGAGTTCAAAAACATGATGCGAGAGGAGTACTGTCCGAGGGAAGAAATTTCGAAGTTAGAGTCGGAGTTTTGGTCGTTGAAAATGGTGGGTTCAGAGATTGAAGCCTACACTACTCGTTCGCACGAGTTGGCAGTGATGTGTCCGCGGATGGTGGATCCGCCGAGCAAGAGAATAGAGATGTACATTGATGGGTTAGCACCACAGATTCAGGGTATGGTGACGTCTTCCAGACCAGCCACGATCCAACAAGCGATCCGTTTGGCTCACAAACTGACGGATCAGGCTGTGACCCAGGGTGCGTTACCACCAAGGGGTTCGACTGTTAAAGCCCGTGACAACCCGAGTAATGACCACGTCAGCAACAGTAACAACAACAGCAACCCGAACAGCGGGAAGAGAAAGTTTGACAACACCAGATCTTCATCCTCAAACCTCCCACCGCAACACCACTACCGTAAGCCCGAATTTACTCGGAGTTTCAACACTCAGAATCACAACAACAACAACAACAACAACAACGGTAGCGGGCAGGTTTCGAGCGGATATGCTGGGAAATATCCAAAGTGCAACAGGTGCAACTTTCATCATGTTGGTCAGTGTGACCGTGTCAAGTGTCAAAGATGCGGAAAGATAGGTCACCAAGCGAAGGAATGTAGAGAAGACCTTGCGGCGAAGGGTGCTCCTAAGCCACCGATGACGACTAAGGGATGTTTTGAATGTGGACAGGAAGGCCATTTCCGGAAGGATTGCCCCAAGCTGAAACATAATGACAACAATGGGGGCAATGGAAGTGGCAGTAACGGTGGAGGAAATGGCAAAGGAAGAGCGTTTGTGATTGGATCGGGTCAAGCCCGCAGAGATCCGCATGTGGTGTCTGGTAAGTTCCCCGTAAACGATCGTTTTGCTTCTGTTTTGTTTGACACTGGAGCTGATAGGAGTTTTGTGTCAAAGGCCTTTAGCCAACTTTTAAACCTTACTCCAACCCCGTTAGACGCTAAGTTTCCTGTTGAATTAGCTAACGGTAAAACTATAATAACAACTCATATATTTGCGGGATGTAAGTTGAAACTGTCAGGTCATGTCTTTGACATCGACCTTATTCCTTTTACGCTTAGTAGTTTCGATGTCGTTGTCGGCATGGACTGGTTATCCGAGAACCGAGCGGAGATTATATGCCATGATAAGATAGTCCATATTACCACCCCTTCCGGCGAGATCATTTCGGTCCGAGGCGAGAGAAGCGGCATGACCACCAGCGTCATTACCCTTATGAAGGCACAGAAGTATTTACGAAAGGGTCATCCGGCAATTTTGGCGCAGATTGTTGAGAAACCCGCGGAGGAGAAACGAATTGAAGACATACCGGTTGTGCGAGACTTCCCGGAAGTTTTCCCGGAGGATTTGCCTGGACTCCCTCCTATTCGTCAAGTCGAATTCCAAATCGAGTTGACACCCGGTGCAGCACCCATAGCACGAGCCCCGTATCGGCTCGCACCGGCGGAACTTCAGGAGTTGTCCACCCAGTTGCAAGATTTGTTGGATAAAGGTTTTATCCGACCTAGCTCATCGCCATGGGGAGCCCCTGTCTTGTTTGTCCGAAAGAAAGACGGGACCTTCCGAATGTGCATCGACTACCGGGAGTTGAACAAAGTGACGGTCAAGAACCGTTATACTTTACCCCGAATTGATGATTTGTTTGACCAGCTTCAGGGATCGAGTTACTACTCGAAGATCGATCTACGATCCGGTTATCACCAGCTGAGAGTGCGCGAAGAAGATATTTCAAAGACGGCTTTCAGAACACGGTATGGTCACTACGAGTTTTCGGTTATGCCTTTTGGCCTAACCAACGCACCAGCCGTATTTATGGATCTCATGAATCGAGTATGCAAGGCGTACCTCGACAAGTTCGTGATTGTTTTCATTGATGATATTCTCGTCTACTCCAAGAACGAGACTGACCACGAAGAGCACTTAAGGATAATTCTGGAACTGCTGAAGAAGGAACAACTGTATGCTAAACTCTCGAAATGTGAATTTTGGCTTCGCGAGGTTCACTTTTTAGGACATGTGATCAACGAGAATGGTATCCATGTCGATCCCGGTAAGGTAGAGGCCATCAAAAACTGGGAAGCACCTAAGACTCCGACTGAGGTGCGACAATTCCTAGGACTGGCCGGCTACTATCGGCGTTTCATCGAGGGATTTTCAAAGATTGCTCAACCCCTCACCGCTTTGACTCACAAGGGCACTAAGTACAACTGGGGTGATGCGCAGGAATCCGCTTTTCAACTGTTGAAAACCAAGCTTTGTAGCGCCCCTATTTTAGCCCTCCCCGAGGGAACAGAAAATTTTGAGGTACACTGTGACGCATCTATACAAGGTCTCGGTTGTGTGCTGATGCAACTCGAGAAGGTTATAGCCTACGCCTCTAGACAACTACGGGTTCACGAGAAGAACTACACGACCCACGATTTGGAACTCGGAGCTGTAGTGTTTGCTCTTAAGATATGGAGGCATTACTTGTACGGTACCAAGTTTACCATTTACACCGACCACAAGAGTCTCCAACATATCTACGATCAGAAGGAGCTGAACATGCGACAGCGTCGTTGGGTCGAGCTGCTTAAAGATTATGATTGTGCCATCAAGTACCACCCTGGCAAGGCCAATGTGGTGGCCGACGCCCTCAGCAGAAAAGAAACGGATAAACCCAGACGGGTGAGAGCATTGCAACTCACGATTCATGCCAGCTTACCCGATCAGATTCGCGATGCGCAACTGGAAGCTTTGAAAGATGATAATCTTCCATCGGAACTCATGCGGGGCATGAGCGAGCAACTTGAAACCAGATCGGACGGGGTCCGATATTTTGAGAACCGGATTTGGGTTCCACGATACGGAGAGTTGAGAACTCTAGTGATGGACGAAGCTCACAAGTCCCGATATTCTATCCACCCTGGCTCAGATAAAATGTATCATGATTTAAAGGAACTTTACTGGTGGCCGAACATGAAAGCCGACATTGCCACCTACGTGAGCAAATGCTTGACTTGTGCCAGAGTCAAGATAGAATACCAGAAACCATCTGGTCTACTGCAACAACCGGAACTCCCAATGTGGAAATGGGAACACATCTCAATGGACTTTATTACGGGTTTGCCTAAGACACCGACGGGATGCGATACCATCTGGGTGATCGTTGACCGGTTGACTAAATCGGCGCACTTCCTAGCGATTAAGGAAACAGACAAAATGGAAAGACTGTCTCGTGTCTACATGAAGGAAGTAGTGTCGAGACACGGAGTGCCTGCCTCGATCATTTCCGATCGAGATTCTCGTTTTACCTCACACTTTTGGAAGTCGCTGCAAAGCGCACTGGGCACACGTCTCGATATGAGTACCGCATACCATCCTCAGACGGATGGGCAAAGTGAACGGACTATTCAGACCCTGGAGGATATGTTGCGTGCATGCGTCTTAGATTTCGGAAAAAGTTGGGAACCCCACTTACCCTTGGTAGAGTTTTCGTATAATAACAGCTACCACGCAAGTATTAAGGCAGCGCCGTTTGAAGCGCTGTACGGACGGAAGTGTCGATCACCACTCTGCTGGGCAGAGGTGGGTGACAGCCAAATCACTGGTCCGGAACTGGTACTCGAAACCTCGGAAAAGATTGTTCAAATCCGAAATCGCATGGCAGCAGCACGAGATCGCCAAAAGAGTTACGCCGACAAGCGCCGAAAACCTCTCGAATTTCAAGTAAACGATCGAGTGTTACTCAAAGTCTCACCTTGGAAAGGTGTGGTTCGCTTTGGTAAGCGAAACAAACTCAACCCACGGTATGTTGGTCCGTACCGGATAACTAAGCGCATTGGTCTGGTGGCGTACCGACTGGACCTACCAACAGAACTCAGTGGCGTACACGATGTATTCCACGTATCAAATTTGAAGAAATGCCTATCTGATGAAACCCAAGTAGTCCCTTTGGAGGAACTACAAGTTGATGAACAGTTACGGTTCATTGAGGAACCAGTCGAGGTTTTGGATTGGGAAACCAAAACGCTCAAACACAGCAAAATTCCAATCGTTAAGGTTCGTTGGAACTCGAGACGTGGACCGGAGTTCACGTGGGAACGCGAGGATCAAATGATGAAAAAGTATCCTCACCTTTTTGAAGGGCTAACCAAACACCGGAAACCGCGAAACCCGGCAAACCGTCAAACATCACCGGAGGTATGAACTAAATTTCGGGACGAAATTTCTTTCTACTAGGGGATGATATGACAAACTGAAAATTTTTCTTACTTTTTCAGACACTCATCACGACTTGACTCAAATTTTCGGGACGAAAATTCTTTAACATGGGAATGATGTGACAATCGTCAATTTCAGGTTAACCTCGTTAACTCAACTCCGTAAATTCGAACTTTAAGATCGTTGAATCTATAACGCACACTTCATTACATTTAAACTAGGGTTTAAATGACGCTTAACACTTACTACATGTGTAGTCTTTCGGGATTTGCACCGAAACGCAAACGAGTTGACGCAAGCGATTGATAAATAAACGACAAACGTCAAAACACTAATTATGTGATTATTATGTGTTAGGTATATGTGTGTTACTTGATTGTTATGTGGAATGTTAAACAAGAAACAAGAACTAATTAGTTTAGGCTAGAGATGTAACACTTGAAAGATTAGGGACTAGAATGTAACTTGATTATCTATAAATATAACCTTAACACTAAACCCTAACTTATTATTATAAACCTACAACTCTAATCGGCCCTCCCCTTGCTCTTCTTGGCTGCCGTCCACTTTCACACACATATACACCATCAATTCAAGCCTTTGATTGAAGAACTAAGTGCTAGGAAGGTATATTTGATCATCCTTTACCTTCTTGTTGTTTGATTTTGATGTTTAATGGGTTAATTAAAAACCCTAGGCAGCCGATTTTCATGAGTATGTATGAGTTAACATGATGGTTGTTAAATTCATGATGATTGATAACTAGTATTGATGTTGTTGCTTGATTGATTGTTGTCCTTGATTTGAATTAGAACACAAACCCTAATCTTGTATGTATGGTGTGATTGATATGCATGGATAGTAGTTATAGTGTCTAGAGGGTTATATGGATGCATGATAGTTCATAGATTGTTATTATGTTGAGTTTTGATGTGAACAGATTCTGGACAGAATATATATACGATGTTTAACTGACTGTAACGAAGTGTAAACGTGAAAATTGATTGAGATTGTGGGTACTGCAGTAAACTAGGTTGAGTCTAGTTTCTATAAAGTATAAATTCGTAATTTTTGGATAAGTGGAAGTATACTTTTATGATTTTACAAAAATGTGATGCAAAGCTGAGCTGTTAGACCTGCTGTTAGGTTATGTTGTAAATATTATATCTCATGAACTACGAGACCAATTGGGTTGGTTCCACTTCTGGAAGTTGACTCACTGAGTTAGGAACCAAACCCAAGTGGTCTTGCATTTATTGGATTTTTCGTTTAACGGGAATTTCAAATAACATTCTGTTGCGCATGAATCTGACTGATATGAGTTTACTGTAGTGTTTTGATCATTATGAGCAATCTATATGGAATAAAAATAAGATAAAATATGTTCTGGAAACCTAAGATATGTATGCTTCTGTGGTAATTTTTGGTGAATTAATTGAGACGTTATAATCGGTGAACTAGTGCAATCTTTCAAGTAGAAATTCTGTCATAACGAAACTAGCTGCTGAGTTGTATAGGAATGCATGAAATATGATAGTTTTTATATAATTGTTGTATTTTGACCAAAATACCCTTGCGGGGAATAGTTGCTAGTTGATTGCCATGAATTGACCAAATTGCCCTTATGGGGAATAATTGCTAATAAGTATGTTATTAATACATGATACGAAAGTAATTGCTCACCCCACGTATCGTATCACAATTGTACTTGTTTAAGTCACACACGATTCACAAACGAAACACGAAATCTGTTACGTGCATAGGTATTATGTGCCGAGTCTAGAGACTCGTTAAACGTTCCGATACTTAGAAAATCTCTTTGTTATTTTAGAACGCTAGAGAGTTTTCTACGACGCGCATCACTTGGTGATCTAGATCGGATATTCTTCGCAAACAGTGAGTTTCACTTTCCCCTCTTTAAACTGTTTTCAAACGCTTTTCACTTGGGGGAGATAACATACTCCGATAAACGTGCTTTCTGAGATAAACGCATATTTAAGATTTTGTTATAAATTATATATCACTTGTAAAGGCTAAGCGGCAAACGTAACATTTGAAGTCCCACACATCGGACCGGTTAATATTTGGAATAGCGAGTCACTGTTGAGTAGTACTACTGGGTTTGACAAACCCCACCCGATGCTAAGCTCAACTGGAGGTTGAGTGGGTGTAAATTTTGGCTAACACTTACCATGGTCTGGAGGACCTGGTGACGGGCACTTGATAAACAGTCAGCTTCGGTCGCGAACCACTTAGCGATACTTGTTGTATAGATTAGCTACCTATCGATATATAATTTGACATAACACTATCTGGTAATGCAAAACACTTAAACGCTGTAACGAGGTTACACACTCAAACGTCGTAACGGGGTTACGCAACACTTAAACGTTGTAACGTGGTTACACACTCAAACGTCGTAACGGGGTTACGCAACATTTAAACGTCGTAACGAGGTTACGCAAAACGCTAAACGATTTATCTTATTTTACTTGTGAACTCACCAACCTTGTGTTGACACTTTTAGTATGTTATTCTCAGGTAGCCGAGGCGGGCGCGCGGTTTAGGAGCATGCATTAATTGAAAACATCTTTACTCTGCAAACTTAATTTTAACATTTACATTTGGTTTTAAGTCGTCCTGCGTGACGCAACTTTTGAATTAAGGTTTTACGCTTCCGCACTTACTTTCATTTAAACGTTTTTTCTTTGGTTTGGTTATAACTAATGATTCCGATCTTGCCAGTTCACACCCTCTGACGGTAAAACTCCGTTAGTGGATTTTGAGGGTGTGACAAACAGCTTCGGCTGGCCAAGGAGACTGCGCGAAACTCAACTGAGAGGGCTGCCAAGGCTGAAGCTGTTGCTGAGCCGCTTCGCGAAGAGAATGAGCAGCTTAAATGCAAATTAAAGGCTCTTCAGCATGCTCATGACGCCTTGGCAATGGAAGATGCCAAGAAGCTGCAGGAGATCCTTGACCAGAGGGGGGTGCTTGACCGCACTGAAAGGAAACTCAAAAGCGTCGAAGAGGCTGCCGCCAAGGAAGTTCAACTTGCCAACCTTGATAAGAGCGGAGCCGAACGTGCTTACAAAGAAAGTCAAGCTACCCTCCAATGGCTGCTTCGAGAAGCGTTGCCTCAGGTATCTTTAACTTTTTCTTTACGCTTTCCGCTCGTAATTAGAAAATGTTCTAACTTGTATTCCCTTGTAGGTTGTGCGTCGGGTCCTTTCAGAGACCTCTTATGACGATGCGATGAGCACAGCCCTCAACGCTTCTCATGAGGATGGGGAGAAGACTGGCTTCCTGCTTGGTCTAGGGTTTGCTGAGAGAGGCTTTCCGCCCTCCAACTTCCCTTTATTCAATGTTAATACTGAAGCTGCTTATGACCAAGCTGTGAACCAGTACGCTGCCTTCCCGCACCCAGTGGTGGAGAAGGTGAACGAAGCTGCTGCTGCTGATGATGGGCTAAACATCCTTAAGGCTTTCCTTGGGCAGCCGCGCTCTGACGGTGCTGGTCCAAGCGGAGGTGGCCCTGAAGCCTGATCCTGAAGATCCCTTCCCACTGCTAGGATAGACTTAGCTTTGTATAGATTTCTTTTAGGCGGGTAGTTACCCGGCCACTGTTGTAATATATCATTGAAATATACGATTGTTATTCCTTTCATTGGATTCTTTGCTTTATAAACTTATGACTTGCATACTTAGTTTAAAATAGCAATTTTCCTTGTGTTTAGAATAAGAACCTTTGAACGTGGTTGATAGTGGGTTAAAGTTTCGCTTCCTCTTTCGTGATAGCGCGGGTAGAACCGTCACTTGCACTTGGTAGGATGGCAAAGCTTTACCCATACCTGACCTGCGTGTAGGTTTTTCTTACCTTTTTAAGAATTTTGTTTTGAACCGTTCGACGCGCGGTTGTCGATAGGTTAGTGTTCATCTTCCTTTCATGATTCGTGCGGATAAACTGGCACTTTCATTTAATGGAATAATTGAACTCTTCTCCTTCAACTGACCTGCGTGAAGGTTTGCCACGTTATTGGGTTCGTGCGGGTAAGACCGCCTTCCCACGCAACGACTTCACGTAATGTGAATGCCGTCACCAGTGTTGGATTGTTTTAACCGTTCGACGCGCGGTTGTTGATAGGTTAGTGTTCATATTCCTTTCATGATTCGTGCGGATAGACCGGCACTTTCATTTAATGGAATAATTGAACTCCTTCAACTGACCTGCGTGAAGGTTTGCCTGCTGAGGATAAGTTAACCTTTGAACGTGGCTGATAATAGGTGTGAAGTTTTGCTTCCTCTTTCGTGATTGTGCGGGTAGACCCGTCACTTGCACTTAGTAGGATGGCATAACTTTACCCATATCTGACCTGCGTATAGGTTTACCTTTTCCTCTTAAGAATTTTGAACTGTCCCACGCGCGGTTGTTGATAGGTTGGTGCAGTTCCCTCGAATGATTCATGCGGATAGACCAGCACTTTCATATGGTAAACTTTTCCCCTTCAACTGACCTGCGTGAAGGTTTATCATGCTTTTTGGGTTCGTGCGGGTAGGACCGCCTTCCCATGCAATGACGTTTTTTGTAATTATGCGGTGAAAACCGGCATATTAGTGTGTACAAAAGTATAAATGTAAATCATCAGCTTCGACGTTTGAAAGAGAATCATTTCCATTAGAAGTGGCTCTTGGCCTTTTCTGTACAAATTGGAATTGATTACATGCAAACTGTGTAATTGAACTCCCTTCCATGTTGGGACAGGAGTGCCATCGAGCCGACACGCACCTGTTTCGGGATCTCGTTCTTTACGCAGCATGTAGTCTCCATATTGAAGCTGATTTTTTATTCATGTTTACCCCAGCCATGGTTCCACACGCACCTGCCTGCCTGCTTAGCTTTTATCTCGCCACGAGGTGTGCGAGCGTCCCATCTCTGACGAATGTTTCGACCATGTCTTTTACGTCTATGCATTCTTCAGTGTTGTGGCCTTTTGTTCTGTGATAGTCACAGTACTTGCTCCGATCAGCATCGTGACGATGTCGGATTACTGGAGGCTTTGGCCATGGGAGCTCTTCAGTAGCAAATATGTCAGTGACGCTTTTGGTAAGTGGCGTCCATCTGGAGTTCCGGTGCAGCTTTACATTATCCCTTTCACCCAATCGGTGCTGTAAGCCGGATGAGGTGTCAAAGTTTACCCTTGACTGCCAAATGCCTTGCTTCCGTTTTTTGTTCAATCGGGCGGTGAGGACGTTGTCCTCTCTCGTCCTCTGGGTGTAAAGGTTTGTGCTCTGCGGAAGGTCTCTACCCAGTTGCTTCTCCGTTTCCGCATAGCGTTTAGCTGCTGTCATGATGCCATCCCATGTGGATGGCATTCCATCTTTACCCGTTAGGGTGCGGATAAGCTCTGGGTCCTGCGCGCCCTGGATGAAGGCTGCGCGAACAAGATCCTCGCTGATATTGCCCAAACTTAACTTCTTTGAGTTGAAGCGAGTGATGAAGTTTGGCAGAGATTCATCTTCTTCCCGTATACATTTGAGGATTGTCCATTGCTTCTCGGTATACTTTCGCTGCTGGCTGAAGTGTTGGCTAAACTTCTGCTGGAAGTCTGCCCAGTCGTAAATGTGGTTAACCGGTAAACGATCAAACCAAACCCTAGCAGCCCCCACCAGCGTCATTTGAAACATGTAACACCACGTGGGTTCCGTCCAGTTGCTGACGGTTGCCCCTGCTATGAACCTGTTCAAATGGTCGTCTGGGTCGGACATACCATCATAAGTGCCTATGTTGGGCATTTGTTTGGCACTTTTTGGGGCAATTGCTTCCGCAATGTCCCTTGCAAATTTGGACGTTCCCGCATTTGCAACGTTCGGTCTGTACGTTTTGGAGAAGTCTCGTGAACTTCCACCTGTGCTTTTTGGTTTGAAGGCTTGTCCAAAATGCCTTCTCGGTTGGGAGTCCGTTTCCTTACGCTTCCCTTTTGCCCTATGGCGAGGGTTCGCGTCGGAGTCGGATTCCTCCGAGTCATTGTCCAAGTATTCTTCGAATTCGTCGGCCTGTTGGACGGAACGCAAGCGTTCGTCCAACTCAGCTTGGAATTCCTTTTGTCGTGCCTCCGCCCATGCCTTAACTTCATCGAGAGTTTGGCGGGGGAGTCTTGTTCGTTTTTTAAACTGGGTATCGGTGAATCCCAGTGGGCGATTATTTACTGCACTTGCCCCAGCTTGGGTAACTGGGGTAGTGTTCGTAAAATTTACTTCACTTGCCCCGGCTTGGGTAACCGGGGTAGTGTTTGTAAAAACTGTGTTGCCGGTATTCCCTCCAGTAGCTGGGGTTGTGGTTACCGGAGTCTCTTTAACCATCTTTCTAGAAGTTTGAAAAAACTGGAGAAAAATGTTCTAGCTTTATGCACGGATGGCGCCAATGAAGAAACACTAGTCGAACCCCGACAGATTACTGGTAACCTGGGGGTTGGAGAGCTGTTTCCCACGAGGGGTTAGACCCTTGGAAGATGGTTCTTCTGATAACCTGCAAAACAGACACCGTGAGCTCGTCACTGAGAAGGGGGGGTTCCTCCTTGTGACCACCCTCCGGCGTGAGAATCAGACTAGATTGCTCTTTAAATATAAAAGTATATTAAGAGATTGCTAGAGCAGATATCAGGTATATATGATGATAATATGATAAGATGAGATGGTCATACCATTTGGGGTATTTATAGCCGAAGGTAGGTTTCCAAGGGGTTTAGCCGGCCCAACACGCTACCAACTGTAACCTATGCACGTGCCCTGCCTGTGAGTGGTGGATAGGTAGCGGCTGACACAGAGCAGGCGTGTCGTGCACTCTTCCTCTTCAACTAACTGTTCGTTAATCACCGCGAAGGTAGGTTTCCAAGGGGTTTAAATGTTTAATCAATCAACTAACTGTTTAACAACAATAGTCATAACATATGATTGTATACATAATATGCCTCAAGATGTTAACTTAAAGAGGCAAAGAAAGCGATTTACAAATGTTACTTTATATAAACTTGACATATGGATCAATATAGGCTAAGAGCATGTGTACCCTACACTCATGACACTGAGCTGAACTTCTTTTCTTACATCTTACATTTGAATTTATTATCTTTCAAACTTTCTGTAATGCATTTCATTTTCTGATGACAAGTTATTGGGTCCACAAATTCAAAGTTTTGGCCACAACTTTAACCCGTAATCTTGACAAAAACCACTTGTTGCTATAACAATGACACGCATGCAGGATATCTTGGAGGTTTTGTCCATTCATGAAAGGTGATCATCACTATTTTAAATCAGTCTCTAATAATAATATAACTAATCTAATATTCTCCCGCAAGCTAAGGACTGTTCGTTAATCACCGCGAAGCTTTTTATCTTATCACCTTACACAAATAACCACCAAACTTCAGTTATGGAATATAGTGTTATTACAGTCACCTTTTTACTTGTTTCTGCACTTGCGGTTATACTTCAAGTGTTGTTCTACTCTCCTATATCACCAGACAAACTTGAGTTACCAACAGCAAACTCGTCGCACCTTTTCACCCCTAATAACCACTTACAGGTTAACTTCCTGATCAAATATTATTAAAACTTACGGTGTTTTTTTTTCTCATGTTATGAGCGTGTTACGAAGAATTAATATTGATAAAGTTTTAAAGAGTTTTGAGTCTGAGTCGGTTTAGTTTATTTAATTAGTTAATTTGATTTTCTAGTTTGAGTCTAACTAGAAGTCTTGGTAAGCAATAGTAGTTTAGTATAAATAGATTGGTAGAGTTAATGATTTATGGGTGGGTCAAGTTTTACAGTTTTATATGATAAAGAAAAGAGTCGAACGAGTTGTTCAAATATCGTGGGCCTGATTTCCAACATGTTGTTTATCTTTACAGGATGTAATTAAGCTAGGGGAAGGGATACTGAACAAACCAGAAGGTCTGTGTGCTGACCGAAAACGGAATATTGTATACCGCCACCAGAGACGGATGGATTAAAAGATTGCATACTAATGGGACATGTGAAAACTGGAAGAAGATACATGACAAAGATACTTTACTTGGTTTGACAGTCACAAAAGCTGGCGATTTGGTGGTGTGCGACTCCGAAGAGGTGATCGTGTTAACCCTTTAAATTCTTTTAGTTCTTTGGTCTTGAAAAAAAAATTGATTAGATGAAACTTTATGTGATGGTTTTAGGGTTTGATTAAGGTTAGTGAAGATGGTGTAGTGACGGCTTTAGCAACTCATATGAACGGTGAAAATATAAAGTTTGCAGATGATGTTGTTGAAGCAGGTGATGGGAGCTTATACTTTAGTGTAGCCAGCACTAAATTTGGGTTGCATAATTGGCATCTTGATATGTTGGAAGCTAAACCACATGGTCAGCTTCTGAAATATGATCCAGTTACAATGGAAACATCAGTGGTGCTTGATGGCCTTGGGTTTGCTAATGGGGTAGCTGTCTCTTCAGACCAAGAGTTTTTGGTAGTATGTGAAACATTTAAGTAAGTGAAACAAGTTTAAAATAAATTAACTTAAAAAATATGTATATAGAATATGTATCACTTGAAAAACATTTGGGCTTGCTTCTGTATCAGATTTAGGTGTCTAAAGTACTGGTTAAAGGAAGAAATGAAAGGAAAAGTTGAAGTATTTATCGACAATCTTCCTGGATCACCGGACAATATTAATCTTGCTCCTGATGGGTCATTTTGGATAGCTATACTTCAGGTAATTAGATACATATATAGTATAATTAATGTGACAGCGTGAATTATGATTTGAAGCCGATTAAAAGAGTTTACATAATGCAGGTGATCTCAAGCAGGGTAAAATTTGTGCATTCTTCTAAAGCGATTAAACACATTTTGCAACATTTCCAAAGGTGTTTAAGATCAAGTTAGAGCGGTTGACAAAAGTGCAATGGCGATAAATGTGGGGAGTGATGGGAAGATTATCAACGAGGTTAGATGATCCTACTGGAGAAGTAATGGCATTTGTCCTTCAGTCCTGGAGCTTGATGGAAATCTTTACTTTGGAAGTTTGAAAAATAACTTTATTGGCAAGTTGCCTATAAAGACCTTCAGCCTGAAGGCCTAAGTTTTAATCATGTTTGCAAAAAGAGAGGACTTTAACAAGATATGAATTACCATCCTTGTTTTGATCATGTTTCTTATTAAAACCATTAGTTAAAAGTCTTGTTGGGGGTTTGTACAATGTTTTTAACCATGGAATGGAATCATGACAACATTCGAAAATGATCTAAAATCACTGTAACAACCCACATGTGTTTTACTTGATAAACGAAAAGATGCATATCTGAAAGTGTAAGGATCTTGGTATTAGCAAGGAACTAAGATGGTGTTTATCTACAACTATCACGCCACAATTAAGCAAGTTTGTGGCAAACCAGCAAAGATGATGCAAGTTCATGTATGTTTAGCAAAAGATGTGTCATTGTATGTTCAGTCATGGACATAAAGATCAACAATCTTCCGCTTACACGAGATTCAAATACAGACGGTGGATAATGTCTAACAACATTTCACTGCCCCAACAATATATAAACATTTGTGTCACTAATCGATACAAGTAGTGATATTGGCAAGTCATCGATCAGTTAGCCCTTTGTTTATGATACTTTGTTCAACATAAACCATGGATTAAGACTGAAATAATTAATTAACCAACACCAATGATCTCTATCAATTTAGTTTAACATGATTATTCACTTATAGCAGTTTGGATCAGTGAGAAGCTGAGTATACCACTCTCTCAAAAAAAATGTGAGGAACGAAACTCATCTTACACCTTCTGTAAGTCCTGTGTCATAACCTACGTACAATGACCTTTGTTGTTAAGACAACAATTTCACTCGATTCAACTAATCGATTAGTGAAGAAAAAGAAATTTAGTTAAAAGAGAGTACCATAGAAATGATCGGAGTGCATTTTTTTTATAAGCGCATTACATAGTTTTATTCAACAGAATTGATTACTGTGTCAACATTTAATATAGTTGGTTCAACATAATCTTTCGTTATTCAGCCACCGATAAGATTGAGGTGATGTTTTATAATGTAGGAGGGAGTCGTGCACGGCTCTAGCTTTCTAAATAACAAATTAAAACTCTCACAATTTTACTATCTTTCAAACTTGTTGTTACATGTTAATATGTTATTTTCTAATAATAGTAGTCACACACTAACTGACACAAAAGCAAAAGGTCCACTACCCAGCCTTGACCCGCAATCTTGATGTTGCTATATATTGAGCTGACATGCATGCAGATATTTTGGAAGTTTTCAAGAATAATCCAAAGAAAGGAAAAACTGTTAGATACAGGTTTGGGTCAAAACAAGTGATTTTAAACATATTAATTTGTTTCTAAGTTAGCTAAATAACAGTCCATTTTGACCCATTAAGCATATCTTATCCCATTTGGTTATGATAATTTCTCATAATAAACCAACAAATGGGTGATTGTGTTTGTTTTGCCAGGTGTATGACCTAGTCATGAAAGATGATTCTTCAATCTCTATAAGACAGAATGAATCAACAGAAAGCTTGCTCTTATCACTTTTCAACAATAACCGCCAAAGTTCAGTTATGGGATGTGGTGTTATTACAGTAAGCTTTTTTCTTGTTTCTGCGCTTGCAGTTGTATTTCAAGTATTCTTGTTCTCCCCAATATCGCCAGACCCACTTGAGTTTCCTCCGGAACCCTCTTCACATCTTTTTACCCCTAACAACCACTTACAGGTGATCAACTTCCGGATCAAAACTTAATGTGTACGTTACGTTCTTCATGTTATCGTGTGTGTTTTTTACAGTTTGTCCTTTTAATCTTTACAGAGAGTAACTAAGCTAGGAGAAGGGATACTGAACAAACCAGAAGGTTTGTCTGTTGATCAAAAAGGAATTCTGTATACTGCTACCAGAGACGGGTGGATCAAAAGATTGCATACGAACGGGACATGGGAAAACTGGACGAAGATACATAACCAACATACTTTACTTGGTTTGACAGTCACAAAAGCTGGTGATCTGGTCGTGTGTGACACCGAAGAGGTAATCTTGTTAATCTTTTAAACTCTTTGGGCTTGTAGAAAGTTAAGAGTAATTGAAGCTCTTGTGATTATGCAGGGTTTGATTAAGGTTAGCGAAGATGGCAAAGTGACAGGTTTGGCAACTCATTTGAATGGAGAAAAGATAAAGTTTGCAGACGATGTTGCTGAAGCAGGTGACGGGAGCCTGTACTTTAGTGTTGCAAGCACTAAGTTTGGGTTGCATGAGGTATACCTGGATACCCTTGAGGCTAAACCACATGGGCAGCTTTTGAAATATGACCCGATTACAACGGAAACATCAGTGGTGCTTGATGGGCTAGGGTTTTCTAATGGGGTGGCCATCTCTTCAGACCAAGAGTTTTTGGTTGTATGTGAAACATGGAAGTAAGTGAAATTTGCAAATAAACCTAAAAATGATGTGTGTGTAAGATCTAAAAGTGAAAACATTATGGATTTGCTTATGTATCAGATTTAGGTGCTTAAAGTATTGGCTTGAGGAAGAAAAGAAAGGAAAAGTCGATATTTTTATCGATAATCTTCCTGGTGCACCGGACAATATTAATCTAGCTCCTGATGGGTCATTTTGGATAGCTATACTTCAGGTAATTAGATAACTTCATCATTAATGTAACAGCATGCAAAATTATTACGAATTTGATGCTAATTGAAAGGGTTTACATGATACAGATTACCTCAAGCAGGATGAAATTTGTGCATTCTTCCACAGCAATAAAACACCTTTTGGCAACATTTCCAAAGCTGTATAATCTAGTTGATGCAGTTGACAAAAGTGCAATGGCATTAAATGTGGGGAGTGATGGAAAGATTATCAAGAGGTTAGATGATCCTACTGGAGAAGTGATGGCATTTGTCACTTCAGTCCTGGAGTTTAATGGAAAGCTTTACTTAGGAAGTTTAAAAAACGACTTTGTAGGCGTGTTACCAATATGAACCATTATGATTGTAATTCCGTCTTGTAAATGGATCTCTACATGTAATAATATGCACTGTCATAACAAAGATTAGAAACAGTTTCAGACTACTGAAGTCTGCTTCGTTTATCCGGTTTCCTTTTCTTGACAAACTCAGAGAAAGATGGAATGTGTGGCAACTTTATATCACTGGAAGTGGTCTGTGAAGGACTTGAGACATTTTCATGATCTTTCTCATTCATCATCTTCATTACCTGATCAGAAACAGATGGTGATACTGAAACTAAAGGTTCCACTTTTGCCACAATATCTGAAGTAGAATTTCGATTGACGGTAGCAAGCCGAGATGTTAAGTCTGCAGTGTTAACTGTTGAAAGCCACCTCACGGTACTTGCCACTTGTGATAAGTAAAATGATTTTCCAGTTTTCCCATATTTTTTGAAGCACTCGTTTTCAAAGAATATGGAGGATGTTTCAGGGTCTATCCTGTACATCAAGCATAAAAAAAGTGATTTTAAAACACTAAAAAGAAATTAAATTTGGCAGAAAACAGTAAAAAAGGTAGATGGTGTGCATACTGCAAGTTCTCGAGACGTTGCTGTGTTTGCTTTAGTGAATTGAGCAATCTTTGTTTGCAGGATTCCCGTGTGGTTTCGTTTATAGCATTTTTGTCAAGTTTATAGTTCTGTGAAAGGTCAAAGGTCAAACTAGACTCTACTATGGAACATATACATAGATAGACGGACACACATTACCTGTTTATCATGATCTATTTTCTGATAATATTTCTCTTCTGCCCGTTGCAAAATATCCATCTTTTCACTAACTTTTGATTTTGAAGGTAAGGCTGACTGTGTAAGGCCTTCCACAACATCAATACCATCTGGAAGTTAAATTATTCGACTTCAGAAACATGAAATGAAAGCCTAAGTTAACAACAGAATGATCAATTATATATCCTAACAGCCTTATAGGCATAGAACTGAGATCTTTAAGAATGTGGAATCTATAAATTTAAGACAAAAAATTTACCATCATCATCAGATATATCATCCTCAGACACTTCGTCATCACGAGACCAATACTCTGAGAAATCCACATCATTGACATGTTTTGAGGAGCTGAAATAAAAGAATTGTGCATCATTACATAACAATTATTAATAAAAGATATATAGCTTTATAAACAAAGCTATTACCTGCTTATAAATATCTTTGAGGATCCAATTCTATTACCAAGGGAACACATGGCTTTAAGCTCCTCCAAGTATTTCTCCACTACATTTGGATTTTTGCATGCATCACACGTCTTCTTACACAGTGATGTTGACACCTACTTTGTGTGAGTGACATGTATTATTAAACTTAATATATATAAATAATGATACAAACTTAGATTTAGCTACCTGCTCCCCAAAACTGTCTAGAATTTTTTTCCTACGACAACCAGATGTTTCACAATACTCAACCATCTGCGATTCAAAATATATTTTTATAAGCAAATTGGCGGCGTAATTTTATAGATAAGTTTTACGAGTTTACCAAATTAAAGTCAGCAATTGACTTCTTTGGGAGCCTGTCCTGCGGACTTGAGGACTGCGACTTCTTGTTGTCTTCATTATTCAATATAAATTGCTGCAAGTATCTTACATATTAGTGACTAATAATCAAAGGAATAATTCAAAAAACTAAAAAAAGGGCAGTATCTGACCATTTTCTTGCGGTCATCGATTCCATAGTATAAAACACTTCTAGAAGGTTGTTGATCACGACCAGCTCTACCGGATTCTTGATAAAAGGATACCATTGATTTGGGAATATTGAAATGGCAAACAATCCTAACGTCTTTCCTATCTATACCCTGATATTCTTGTGCAAAATTGGTTACTTGATACATAAAATAAAAAAAATAAAAAAAGATAATTGATTATTAAGAGAGTAGAATACCATCCTGAAGGCACACCAATGCCTCAAACAGATTAGAATTGGAATGCACCATAAATACTCCAGATGAGTGACCAAAATGAAGAAAGAAAAAGGATTATACATGAATAAAAGCTACTGCTTATCTGTGTTATTACATTATAATAGTAAATTAATTAACCATACCCAAAAGCCACTGTAGCCACTACAACTTGTGTCTTGGCAGAAATCCAATCATCTAAAACAGAGGTCCGTAATTTATTGTTTAGCCCTGCATGATATGCTGAAAGCAAATCAAGAAAATAAACATATTTGTGAGAGACTGAGAGGCACCTCAAGATGAAGCCTAATAAAGATGAAAAAAACTAAGTACCAGCACAAGAAATGCCATTTATTGATAAATTAGATGCCAGAACATCACACATTGAACGTTCAAGACAGTACACGATTCCACATACATCTCCACAAGATTTAATTAGATCAGCCAAATCAGCATGTGGGTCGGTTAGAAGATCCTTGAATCGAACTGTACAACATCATTAAATAATTTAGTCAGTGACATAGCACTTATTAAGATCATAGTTCTAGCTTGTTAATGAGTCAAAATGGCACAAATATATGTGCCTTAAACATAAAAAGAACAGGCGTGTATTTTGGGAACAAATCAAGCTGATCGAACCGACCTTCATAATAGATATTTGGGCGGTTAAATGATGATTTCAGGACCAGAGGATTCTCCATGTCCAAGGATTCTATCACATCCGCCTGAACCCTGCATATAGTAAACAATTTCTCTAAAAAAACACTCACTGTAGAGAAACAAATAAGATAACTCATTGAAAACTATGAGTATAAAAGTAATTGTACATAGTAAAACAAATAAGACTCACTTGGGAACAGCAGTAGCTGTTAATGCTAATACTGGAATGCCTGACAGACGTTTCCTCAAAGAAGCTATTTTTCTATAACTAGGCCTGCATTAGTTAAATATTTATATCAAGAACAGCAATAACTAAACCAGTGTACTTTGAGCCTGTAAAAGTAAAGTACAAAACCATATAAAAACTTGAGACTCACCTAAAATCATGGCCCCATGTTGAGATGCAATGTGCCTAAAATGTGGCGGATAAAAAGAAACAAAGTAACATTATAACCAGAACTCGTTGATGAAACAATCAGACGTGCATAGTCAACGATTGACCAACAAAAGTAAATACCTCATCTATTGCAATCAAGTTCAACAACCCTCTTGAATGAATCTTTGTCAGCTTTGCCATAAATCCGGTTGTCGCAATCAATTCCGGTGTCACATAGAGCAACCTCAATCCCGGATTTCCAGATTCTAGTTCTTCATGGATCTAAAAAGGTCATAAACAAGCACTTTAGAGCGTTGAAAAATAACATGAGCTTCATAATTCAAGATACTAAAGCTAGACATTCGTCACGGTACCTTATTCCTAACTTGTGAAGTCTGAGTCGATGAGAGATATTCCGCAGCAACCCCTTTTTCCTTCAACGCCATAACTTGGTTTTCCTGGTGCAACGTAACACGATCAATTAACTATCGCTAAACAAAGATAATATAATCGACCAAACAAACTTACCATCAAGGCTATTAAAGGAGAAACAACAAGCACAATGCCTGGTTTAGCCAATGCAGGAATCTGATAACATATCGACTTCCCGCCACCAGTCGGCATCAAACAGAAACAGTCTCTTCCTGCATCACAGACTAGGGCTCAATTACACATTACACAAACTTAAAAAAATTGTTACTTAAACAAACTTAAACCTGACAATACAGCTTCTATGGCTTCCAACTGCTTTCCGCGGTACTCCGAGTGGCCGAAATGCCATCGCAGGAGCTTCGTTAGAGCCTCTTTACCGGAAACATTCCTCTCGTTGCTGATGCTTTTAACAGGAAGTAGTGCCTTCTTCATTAATAATACTGTTGCAACAAACGGTTTGTGAAATTGTAATTAGTTTAATTAGGGCGAAAATATATAATCGTTTTCGTGTCTGTGAGTTCAGTTTTATTAATTTCGGATTAGGTTAATTTAATTGTTGAATATAATTATTTAAGTGACGCATATTTTACATGCAATGATTTGTAATTGGGAATGACGAGTTTGTGTGTGTGCGCGAAGGAGAGAAACCTGATTGATTCAGAAGTCCGTCGCCGGAGATATGGACCAAGCACGGCGGTCCGGTACGGAAGGTGGTTGTGTTTACGCCGGAAAATACAAGTTCATATTGGGGTTGATTGTTTATATGCTTTATTTTTATTTTAAACTGATTTAGGGTGTGTTTGGGATTGTTTATTTAAGTGAAAAATGACTTTTCACAAAAAGGACTTATAAACTTATGAATATTTTAAAAAAAGTTTGTGCAAAAATGATTGGGTTAGCTTATGTGTTGGGGAAAACCAAAATGACTAAAAATTACACTCTTTTTTGAAAGAAGTGTAATGAGTTTTGAGAGTTAGAGGGGTGTAATAGGTAAATCAAATTCATTGAGTTAATAAGTTACAAATTCCTAACTTTACAAAACCTCTTTATTTTGTCTCTTCATAAGTTAAATTCCATAAGGTCTTATGGTTTGCCAAACACCTTATACATTTTATTAACATTTTAAAAAGTTTATAAATTATAAGTTAATAAAATTAAGGAATCTCAAACACCCCCTAAGGGGCTTCAAAGCTTTTAACAAATTGGATTACCAAACTTGGTTAACTTTTTCATCTTGTACGTGCAATAGAAAATTACACCTTTTGTTATTTGTTAAGTTTCAATGATCGCGGTAGATATCTTTTAAGTTAAAGGTTAGTCATATAGTAATTCATTCGTGTTACGTTTTCATTCATTATCTTGTAAAATGATTAAAATATCCTTACTTTGAATAAAATAAAAAGAGATTACTACATAAAATAGTAACCAATTTTGAAAGTTGTTCTAATCAGGTCACTGATAAAAACTTTTGTTCCAATCAGGTAATTGAACTTTCATTTTTGTTCCAATTCTAGATATTTTACGCAATATTGTAAAAGTAGGTCTACAAGACCGAGAACTCCCCGAGTACTCGCTACAAGGTCTGACGCCGAGGGGAGTTTCTTTAACTCCGCCTAGTTACAAAATATTGATCAAAGGCGGTCAACATCAGCTAGAATCACAGCTAGCTGGTCAACTTGGGCTGATTTTAACTTAAAAAATAAAACATAATTCATATATCTGCAATATTAAAAAAAGAATATCACTTTTTTCAACTAATGATCAACAAATTTTAGAATAGTTTAGTATTTAAAAAATGTATTTATCTTATTTATATTGATATTCACGTATTTTGTTATAAATATCAGAAAACTTATGATATTGGACATAAATATAATATCCAAAAGTTAATTTTCTTTATATTTTACTATTTTCGAGTACTCCGAGTACACCCAACTCCCCAGTCGGCCGCCTAGGTTCCGCCTAGCGACTTTTGCAACCTTGATTTTACCTGGGTAGCAGGTAATCTAGCTTTTTCTTTTTTTAAAACACTCAAACAAAATTCAAAAAAAATTAATAAAAATATAAATCAAAATATAAAACAAAAACAAAAAAAGTAAAAAAAAAACTAAAACATGTCGTCCGTTATCCTCGTTCAACAAACAAAAAAACAACTAAAAACCGACCCGAAACCCGTTTTGACCTTTCCGACCTGGACTTGTTCTGACCCTAACCCGTTCCGACCCAAACCAAAACAACCCATTTTGGTCAAAACATGCTGACACAAGCTGTTAAGTGCTGAAACGAACTGAAAAATTGCTTAAACGAGCTGTTAGGTGCTAAAACGAACTGAAAAACCGCTTAAACGAGCTATTAGATGCTTAAACGAACTGAAAAACCGCTTAAACGAGCTATTAGATGCTGAAACGAACTGAAAAATCGCTTAAACGAGCTGTTAGGTGCTGAAACGAAGTGAAAAATTGTTTAAACGAACTGTTAGGTGCTGAAAGGAACTGAAAAATCGCCTAAATGAGCTGTTAGGTGCTGAACGAACTGAAAAATCGCCTAAATGAGCTGTTAGGTGCTGAACGAACTGAAAAATCACCTAAATGAGCTGTTAGGTGCTGAACGAACTGAAAAATCGCTTAAATGAGGTGTTAGGTGCTGAACGAACTGAAAAATCGCATAAATGAGCTGTTAGGAGCTGAAACGAACTGAAAAATCGCTTAAACGAGCTGTTAGGAGCTGAAACAAACTGAAAAATCGCTTAAACGAGCTGTTAGGTGCTGAAACGAACTGAAAAATCGCTCAAACGGGTTGTTAGGTGCTGAAACGAACTGAAAAATCGCTTAAACGGACAGTTAGGTGCTGAAACAAACTGAAAAATCGCTTAAACGGGCAGTTAGGTGCTGAAATAAACTGAAAAATCGCTTAAACGGGCAGTTAAGTGCTGAAACGAACTGAAAAATCGCTTAAACGAGATGTTAGGTGCTGAAACGAACTGAAAAATCGCTTAAACGAGCTGTTAAGTGCTAAAACGAACTGAAAAAATCGCTTAAACGAGCTTTTGATGTTAAAACGAGCTGTAACGTGTTAAAAAACGTGTTGATTTGTTGGTAAAAAAAAACTGACCCGAAACCCTTTTTGACCCGTTCCGACCTTGACCCGTTCTAACCCAAACCCGTTGACCCTAACCCGTTCCGACCCGAACCAAAACAACCCTTTCTTTAAGTGACCCGTTTCAACCCTAACCCGTTACGACCCATGACCCGTTTAAACCCAACCCAACCCATTTACCACCTCTAATAACAATATAACTAAAAGGATTGTAATTTATTGCAATTTTCCAAAAAAAGAAAAAAAATTGAACATTTTTGCATTTTTTTTTCTATTTTTGCAATTTAGTTCAATTTTTTGAATTTTTTTTTTCAAATTTTCGGAATTTTAAAATTATATTTCACAGTTTTACTAGTTTTCGCAACCTTTAAAAGTTATTGTGCAAAGTAAAAACATTGAAAAATTTAAAAAACCTAGATTACCTGATATCCAGGTAAAATATCTAGAATTTAAACAAAAATGAAAGTTCAATGTCCTGATTGAAACAAAAGTTTTTATCAGTGACCTAATTGGAATAATTTTCAAAGTTGGTTACTATTTTATGGAGTGAGAAAGGTTCAAATAAGAAGTTTGTTTTTCCTAAGAAGGCTAGGAAGGAGAGTATTTTAGTCTACTACCTTAATATTGAAAACCACTTAATTTAATTTCAAAACCCCACTTAATTAATCTTAAAAACCCACTTAAATTTTCACTCATCTCCTACAATCACCACCACCCACCGCCACCACCTTGTCAGAAAAGTCTTCGGAAATTTCGCCGGAAAATCACCGGTAGAACACAATGGAAACACTATGAAAAACAACTTAATTGAAAAAACACAATGAAAAACACAATTAAATAGCATAATGTAAAAACCACAATCCAAAAATACTATGAAAAAATAAAACACAATTATATAATACAATTTTGGTAAAACACAATTTGTAAGAAACCCACGAATTTTTTTTTATTTTTATATAACAATATGGTACTCATATAAAAGATAAAAAAACATTCGTTATTATGGTGAAATGTTTTTGAAAAAAAAAATGTCGGATAAAAAAGTTATGGACGTTTTAAAATAATGGGGTTATTTGACGTGTGCCTTGCATGTGTAGAGAGAAAATTAACAAATGTGTTATCCATATTATGCCCCTACCCTTGTTTTACACCTGATTTTCTCTCTAATCTAATCTCAACCGTTCAATTCTAAAATGAATGGACATGATTATTTCCTATCCTTCCTACAAAAACTAATCTTCCCCAACTCTATGAAATAATCCCTAATAAAAACATAAAAGATTATAGGCCCATTTTAAAATAATTCTCTCGTTCTTTTTTCTTTTCTTGCTACTTTGATCTTCCATTTCTAGGTCAACCACCAACCTTATTTAAGTAGCAGCTCCTTAGCCTTCTTTTATTCATATCCAAACTCTCCCACACTTATTGAAGAAACACGGATCCAATCTCCTTAACGGGTCCTGGATCCAATGAGTCTACAGTGTAGGATACGATAACAACCAACACAATATGAGTATAACTTCTCAAAGTCCAGTGACCAGAACCTGCAAAACAGACACCGTGAGTCTCGTCACGGGAAGGACAAGAGGCGGGGGGGGGGGGGGTCTTCCCGTAACCACTCTCCGGCGTGAGAATAAGTACAGTTCTGAAGGAGATAAAGTACCTAAGTATATATAGAGAGAGTACAATGAAAGTGAATGAATACCTCATGGAGATTGAGAGGGTATTTATAGCCGAAGGATGTGGGAAGGTGATTGGGCCAGCTGTCATTTTCAGAAGATGCTCTCGTAACCACCTGGACACGTGTCCTCACATAATAGGTTCAGTTATACGTCTCATGTGCATGTATAACAACCTGGACACGTGTCCTCACGTGATAGGATGATAAATAACCCTGGCCATGTGCACGGTTATAACGGCCTCGCCAAGTGTCCTTTATTCATTGGCTGAGAGGTCACGTATTGCCCAAGAAAGCAACTTGGTAAATCTTGAAAGTAATTAGTCAATAACAGCTGTCATGAGGCATTGCCTCCTGGTCATTTTGTGCGACGGGTACTCCGTCTTGCGGATGACTTCTGGGGATGCCAGGATGCTTCCGCGTACGTCATGTGGGTGTTTCTTCCTTAGACGGTTAAGCGGGTGATCCGTATGTCCCGCGAGGGACTTGTGAGGAGTTCTTAGTTAACCCGCGGGTAATACTTAAGGGTTTTTGAGTCTTTTTGGTACCATACCTCTATACTTATCATATTCAATGCTAATTATTTAATTAAACGTGCACATTGATCGGTGTTACATATCCAACTAACTCTTTTGCATACCACCTCTACGCCACATGTTGGACACATCAATGCGTAACTGCCTCCCTACCTTGTGTCTATTATGATACCATCAAGTTTGACTAACAAAACCTCATTACTAACTTGAAATATCCACAATCAACATACAACACTACTACTAAGCGTAGCAATCATCAATAGTATTCTAATTGGTCACGGTATTTGATTTCCTCAGTAAAAAGAAGAAGAATAAAAAGGAAAATCACAACATTATTATCTACAATGTCACGTTCATGGCTTACTATGGATCTCAACAAGGTAGGGAAATATTTAATCATGATGAAAGAGAATGAAAGCACTTGTCTTGTTTAGTTGCAAGCTAACAATACCTAAATCTGTTAGGCCAAGGGGTATAAACTATTCCTCTCATTTGTCACGTCAACCTTCCTTCCATCATTCAACGTCACCCTTCAACCAAGAAAATACACCATTCTACATCATTCCATTATTTAATAATAAAAATAATGTAAAAGGAAAAAAAAAGACCAGTAGCGTGAGGGCTGCCATCCAGGAACAGTATGGGTTGTCCACTGGTGTATACCTATCAGCCTTACGTGTTACAACAAGAACTTTTTCAACAACATATTAACGCATATATCCTCTAGTCTTATACACCTTTTGCAATTAGCTAACTCTGAGTTCCCTTACACATCATAAAGCATAAGAGGATGCAAAAGAGTTCCCATGGGGTATGGTAGGTTTTTGTTTTCAACTAAGCCCGTAATTTTATTTTATTTTTTATTATTTTAGGTAATGGTAATTTAGTAATTTTACAACACTAATTCAAAATCAAACGTTGGTAAAAAAAAATAAACATATAACAAGGAGTAAATATGAACATCTAGCATCAACTAAGGACTAGTACCGTAAACGTCCAAAATCCAGTTCGTTATTTTTACGGTTAGAACAAAAACTGAAAAAAAAAACACATCCATATTCATATTCGTTTCCTGCATCACACTACACCGCTGGATCTCTTCTCCGGTGTGATTATCGCCGGCCAAAATAACCGATAAACCCGATTCTTCCCGCCATTAATAAACCCAACATTATTCTTCAAAATGCACCACGACGACTTCACCATGGGGGTCGAAGACGGCCTCCGTCTAATAAAGCGAATATACTTCGGTAACGACCGCTCTGTGGCAGCCCCGAAACCCGTGACATCGATGGACAAGGCCACACGATCTTTATACCCCACGTCTCCTATGGTTTATGCCGTGATTTCTAACCCAATGATTGTTGACAACCCTGACATGCCGAGTTATCAGCCTCATGTACACGGACGGTGTAATCCGCCTGCTTTGATCCCGCTTCAGATGAACGGGATATCGTTTGAGGTTAATTGTTATTTGGACACCGCGTTTGTCACGATGGATGGTTCCTGGCGCGTTCATTGTGTTATGGGAAATGCTAAGTGTAGTTGTCGTGTTGCGTTTCCTATGGGCGAAGAGGTAATTTGTTTATTTTGAACTAGGTTAGAAACCTGTGTATTACACACATTAAACAACTGTTTTTGTTTTTTCAAAATATTATTTAATATGAGAGAGACATGAACATCAACTTTTAGGTGGCCTACTTAGCTGACACGTGTTCCACATTAATTTTATAAAATAAAATATAGGACTTTCGGTGTAATTATATTATTTAGAGGGCTTGGCTTCAATTTATGCATAATGTTAGTATCAGAAAATTATTGTAACAATTATATCACAAAAACATTAATTTGAATTATGAAACTGAATGACCTAACAATATATTAAAAGCATTTATTATTGATAAGTTTGTTTATTCTCAAACAATATGATATCATTTGGCTAACAGGGTTCAATTCTAGGTGCTGAGGTTGAAGTAGCCCGAAAAACATATACGACTCGATTATCCCTGATCGATGAAAATGAGGATGGAGAGAGTGTAACCGGGCTAAAAGATGGAGGTCTTCTAAAAGTCCACATTTTTAATTTCACAATACCACAGGTTAAAAGATGTATAATAAAGATCTCAAAGCTTTATGATTATTGTATAAATATATATTCAGGTTGAATATTGCTTTGACTTTTTTGTAGGTTGATGGTGGTTCAAATCTTTCGATCAAAGTTAGATGGTCACAGAAGATAATGTATAAAGATGGTGAGTTCATATTGATTGTGCCTTATAGCTTCCCGGAGTATGTTACACCTGCCTCAAAGAAACACCAAAAGATGGAAAAGATACAACTGAATGTTAACTCCGGTCTGACTACCGAAGTTCTTTGTAAGACAACTAGTCACCCTCTAAAAGTGTAATTTAGATCAGTGTTTTTTATTAATATCCTATAATCTTACAGCTGGCAGGCTCTTGTTATCTTAATAACCGCGTGAAATACTTGCTGTATTCCAGGAACGAAAGCGAGAACCAGGAAAGTTGGATTTTGTATATGAAGCACAGGTTCTTAAATGGTCAAAAATAGATTTTATCGTTAAATACCATGTAAGATTATCACAAACATTTGTGTAGACACTTAAATGAGTTGAACTGATAAAGGTATATATCAACATATTTCAGGCTTCTACAACCGGTCCATTTGGTAGTGTCCTTTTGCAGTCTCCATCAACATCAAGTATTGATCAAAGGGAGATGTTTGGCTTATATTTGTTCGCAGGACCTGATAACAGTACAAAGGTTGATTTAAAATTTGTTAACAACACATGGCCGCTTATAAGTTTGTAAACTAAACTTAGAATTGTTGGTAGGTGTTCAGGAAAGAGGTTGTTTTTGTGGTTGATATAAGTGAAAGCATGAATGGGAACATAATTGAGGTAACAAAGAATGCAGTCATTGCAGCACTCTTGAAACTTGATCGAGAAGATTCTTTTGGTATAGTGGCATTCAACAATCGGATCTACTTATATTCACCAACCATAGAGTCAGCAACTAATGAATCAATAAAGGACGCAACCGAGTGGATTAACACTAATTTCATTGCACTTGGTGGTACAGACATGTCAATTGCTCTAGATCAGGTTCAAGATTTTTGCATAACGTTCAACAAGATTTTTGCATTTTATACGTTGATTTTTTATTAACTGTGATTGTATGTTTCTCAGGCCCTAGGCATGTTTTCTGGGACCAGTAAATCAATTCCAATGGTTTTCTTTATTACTGATGGATCTGTTGAAAATGAGAAACAAATCTGTGAGGATATACAGAGACGGTTACAAAAAAAAGGGTCGGAACTGAGTCCGCGTATCAACACGTTTGGTATAGGTAATGCTTATATAAAAATAATCTTGTTCTGAATTTTACCTGACTGCCTTCGTGTCTGTTTGCCGGTTCATTCTGCAATCATTACTTCTTAAAAATGCTTTCAATGATTGGAAATGGTCATTATTATGCCTCTTATGATACCGGTAATTCATTTTTTGACATACATTTCCCTCTTTGGACCAGGATTCTTTAAGAAGTTTTGGTTTCTTTTGAACGGAATATTATGAAAGGTCACTTATTATGTTGTCTGATGTGTGATTGATCAGATTCAATTGAAACTGCAATCCAAATATGGTTTTCTAAAGCTTCATCTTCCATATTGACCAACATTGTAATTGATGGTCTAGATGATCTGGAAGTGTGTATGGCTAAATTTTTTGTATTCTGTTCCTTCATAGATTAAATATCATATAAATCTAGACTTTTTCACAGGTTTATCCTTCAACCATTCCAGACCTTTGTTCTGAAAGACCGTTGATCGTATCAGGTCGACACAAGGGTAATTTTCCTGAAAAACTTATAGTTAAGGGCATGAATGCTGATATGAGTAATTTCAGTATTGACATTGAAGTACAACACGCAAACGATATACCTCTTGAAAAGGTGTGATATAACCTAAAGTTGTTAGCTGAAAATTGATTATTATTCAAAAGTCATGTTACTTGACGTTTCGTTTGATCAACCAGATCCTTGCAAGGACACAGATTGAATCGTACACGATACAGGCATGGTTTTCAGAAGATACAGACCTTGAGAAGAAGGTGAGTAACATATATGATCAACATTTAGAATCTTGATATAATATGTTTACATCAATTATGCTTATTTAATGTTTTATGGGCAGATAGCAAAGATAAGCCTAGAGACGGGTACCGTGTCTGAATATACACATATGACCTTGTGGAAGACGGAACCACAAGATAAACCTTCAAAATCTGGGAAAAAGCAGGTAACTTGTTGCAACTTGCAAACACCTTACTTTAAAATCAGTTCATATATTCAGATATTCTATGAACTAATGCAGGGAAAAAAGGAAGGCGGTTTCCAAAGCATAGAAACCCTGAAAACCGAAATGATTAAAGTGTTGCACCACCTTGGGCTAGGATTTGGAAACGTGGTTGCAACGTCTGAAAACATCCCTCCGGGGTTTGAACATAGGACGCCCAACCAAACAGAAAAGCTTGTGAGAGTGGCTGGTGGTGGTTGTGCAAATGTGTGTGGCAAATGCTGTTGTATGTGCTGCATTGAAGCTTGTTCAAAAATGAACAACCAATGTTCAGTTGTGTTGACTCAGTTGTGTGGTGCTGTGACCTGTTTGGGCTGCTTTGAATGTTGGGATTGAAACCATAAATGAATCGACATTTGAAGGTAACTTGTGGTGTTGCGTGATGAAAACGCAGATGCTTAGATGAAATTGTATAAAAGAATACAGGATAGCATGTACAAAAAAGCAGTGGGACTTGATCAGTAATGTATGTAACGTTGAAACGTATGAATTAAGGAATCGAAAACCGTACACCTTTTAAAAACATGATTTGAAAACTCATTAAACAGAGTAAAAGTTACATTATTATTTATAATAATACAAGATAACACAAGCATAATTATAAGGTATGTAAAAACACGAACATGATCGAATAACGACTCATGTCACAAGCACAATGAAGCAGTGTGTTTTAACTTTTAATCTTCAAATGTGATCAAAGAAATGAGTGATTCATGAGCAGGAAAACGCTTAACGAGTTCAGACCGTTTAGCCAACACAAAGTCCTCAAACTGGAAAGCAGGTGCAACCGTGCATCCCACCAAGGAATAATGTTCCTCAGCGTCCCTCGGTGGCTTTTTCACAACAACATTATCTTTTGATATTTCATAAGTCTTTGGTAGGAAATGCTCCAAACCATACATTTGGTGGCACTGTATACTGCAACAGTTGGTTTTCTCCGATATCTTGTCCAATGCATGTTAACTTCACACTTCCATCTTTATCATCTATTTCCAGTACCTGTTGACCAATAATATTAACACAAATAACAATGAATATATAGATTATACAGATCAATTACCGTAAGAGGTTCGCCCAAATAGAAATGCCATGTTTCTGCACTTGGGATTCGGTGAAGGTGTGAAACACTCCCGGATGGAAGTAAGAAGTATATGGCTGTACTGATAGGGCGATCGACCTTATCTGTTTATAACCTAAAATAATCAGGAAGCAGAAACAGAAAGGAAAAGAAAAGAAAAAAGAACCCAAAAAATTAATAAATGTAACATAAAACATATTCTGTAATGCACCAATGATATTAATCAAGATGTTGAATAAGATAAAGCAAACCATCCATCAGAACAAAACCACCCACACTAATTTTCAATCACTAAACAACCACTAGAAATGCCCCAACTTAAAGCGAGCCTAACTTTAGCTCCGTTTGAAGTTATGTGGCCCATAAGTAACGGACGAAAACGTCTCAATGAGTTGGATCACGTTACAAACCACTGGCGGATTCCCCAATTTGGGACCCAAATCCCATCGTTTGGAGCCCAACTTTTGTGCTTACATTTTCCCCCAAATTCAACAACTTTTATGTTTTTCCGTTCTGATTGTAAAACACGTAAATCATCGACTGCATAGCATTTCACTTATATTTATTTACTTCCTTAATATAACTGTCATCTTTCTAATTTGGAGAAACTTCCTAATAATAGGTAGCTTAATGTATTAATTTTGGTATTCTGTGATAAATAAATCAATTTTAAAATGAATTGGATCTCTTTCAGTGAATTGATAAAAAGAAATGCAACAAAAAGAGGAACAATTTATTCAATCTAATAATATACTGATGACTGGTTAAACTGGATCAAGACAATGGGATTGAGGTGGGAGTTGAGAAGTGGAGAGTGTGATGGAAGTGTCTCTGAGAAGAAGCCGCCTTCTGGATGTGGTTTCAGATTCAACTTCAAGGCAACCTCGGATGCTCTTGGTGTTGTTGTTGTTGTTATGTTATGCTTTTGACTCTGTCGGTAGTGTTTCAAACACGGCGTTAGTTTATGTTGAAAAAGGTTGAAGCGACTGAGTTTTCAACTACTTTAGTATTTTACCAACCACTTACCCCTAATCTAGGTTTTATTTTTACTTTCTCTTTACCGACTAAATGCTTCACTCTACTGGGGTTAAACCATTAACTTTGTATTCTACATCATAAACACATTACCTCTCCATCAAAGTGGAAATGACGAGCCCTAATCTAAATACAATTAATTTTTACACGGACCTTTATAACTAAAACATCTAAATGAGTTAGAGTGATAAAAGAGTGGTAATCTAAATTAAATTAATAATCATGGAATGGTGTTATTGTAAGAACCATGGTCAAACCACTCTCCTTCACCATTTAGAGATGCCAATCTGATCGGCTTGGAACATATATGGTTAAGTTCTATTGGATACTCGGTTGTAAAATCGTGTCTTGTACCTATCGGATATTTTGATCATGCAATACCAGTCAGGTGTCGGATCTGCTCTTTAATTTTTTACATTCTATAAGAGTTTCCAACTATACTTACTTTATAATTTATTTATTACCCAAGTAAATAAGAAATATAGAAACCGGAAAGGGAAAGTGATGAATTAGCATATATTTACGGACACAATCACACAATTTATAATCCTAATATCAAAATAAGCACAAAATTATAAACCCAGCATACGATTTCGAATATTAACATAAAACACAAATCTAGGCCAAACCTCAAACCACCCCACCCACCCTCCACCCCAACATATGAATCATAAGACCCACAAGTAATGGTAACACCCACATTTTGAAATCTATTTTTATAAATATAGTTAACTAAATAGTTAAATATTCAACACCAAAAATAATTTTTACTTGGCAAAAGTCTTGTAAATAAGAATTCGTTTATAAATCAAGCCAATATTTTGTTATTCAGGTAGTGTTACACAAATATAGCATATCTGTAATGAGATGTGCCTCTTATCCACCTACCCCAGAAACGCCCCCAACAACATTACGGGTGAGAGCGTTTTTGAAGAATTTGAGCCGAGGCTTCAAGCCAAGCAGGCATTTAAATCATCATTTCTAATTTGCATTTCATTAAAATACCCAATCAATGTCACTCACAACAACTTATTCAATTTTATTTTTAAGACCATGCGTAGTCAAAATTATGCGGCATTTTACGTCATGTGACGCCTAGTCAGCTTTTGAGCATTTTGCAAAAAGTGGGCGTAGTGAGAAAAATACCTCAAAAAGCTTCTCTTTCCTCCCCCTCTCTCTACCTCTCTCTCACAAAACCCTCAAAAATCTGTCATCTTAACGTTACGTAGTTATGTAGGAAACGCTTGACCAAAACACCAAAGCCAAAACGCGGGGGGGGGGGGGGGGGTTCTCCATCGTTTTGGCCTAAAAACTCTTCAAAACGCCATCGACTACGGATGGTCTAATTGTTTTATTTAACTTAAAGTTATTTTAACTAATGTTTTGAAGTGGAAACACTACGCATATAATTAGAAGAAAAAAATGTCTATGTGACGGTGACATGACGGGACATTTTGTATAACTACTACGGATGCCCTTATGGTTCAGTATTTTTGTAAAGATGTGAAACTGCTCAAACGACAGTGCCGTTTCAGCCTAAAGCAATGTTTTTCATGTTATCAGTTTCAGCCTAAACTCTTAAGCAATATACATGTTATCAAGGAATGAGATTTAAATTATCATTACAATATGGTACATCAGGTGTATACATGTGCTCATATTCGGTTCATAAAACCTCTAGTTGAAAGACATGAAGCCTTGTAACCAAAGCATCCATAATCAAATTTGATTGCTGAAGGCCTGAAAACAATATAAAAAGTTGATTAGAAAGTATAACCATTATTCTCACACTTATTTTAAAGTAAGAAAACATAATTGAAGTTATCTACCGAAAAAATGTTGACATGACCCGGATCCGCAAGGTGAGCCGATAAGTTCTCGAGGGGGCCTTGCCCTGTGTAAACGGCTTGGAACACAAAACCCAAAAAGGCGAGCATGGCTAGCCGCCCGTTCTTTATTTCCTTGGTCCTCAAAACCATCACCGGTTCAGGTGACCCTCTACCCCACATAAACGGGTCAAACCACAATCCACCCGGGTACCCAACATCGGGCTTTGGTTTCTTCTTGTTAGGGAGTTTAGGCTCAATGTCAACGCACCCGGGGTTGATCATGTCGGCCCATCTTCGACCCTCCACCCAGCCCATCAACACTAACTGAACCACGAACAAAGTTGTCGGGTCAGCAAAGTATTCTCTAGACCCGGCTTCGTACCATGAGATATTGTCGATAAAGCCTAAACTTTCGAGCCATTCCGGGACCAGAATACCCGCAACTGCAAGCATGGCCCATCGGCTGTGCATCAACTCGGCTTGTGCAAACCATTTGAGTAACTCTGGATCAGATCCTGGTTAAACAAAAAAAAAATTCCTTTAATTACTTAGGGGTGTGCACTAACTGAAAAAACCGATATCAAAAACCGACGTTTGGTTTTATGCTTCTTTTTTTTAACAAACTTACAATTCGGTTTTGGTTTTGCATATATAAAAACTAAATAAACCGAACCAAACTATAACAAACTGAATCTCTAGATTATCATTTGATTTTCTTTGAGTAATTTATAATAGTTTAATAAATATTCAACTTAAATATGTTAGCTTAAATGTGTAACAGTCCATTAATTATTAATTAACAAAATGATTTAGGCCTAAGTTTATTATTTTGGGCCGATTTTTGTTTTCGGCCCAAATTTTTTAAAATCACATGGCAAAATCAAAATCCAATGGTTTTCAAAAATCCAAAAATCGAAGTTTCGTTTTTTGTTATGTTTTAACCCAAACCGAGCCGTCCAGATTCCACACACCCCTACTTTGAAGATTTGGTAAAAAAGAATAAAAGCCATTAAAGTTAACGAACCTAATCCAAGTGGGTCAAAGCCAAAATCTCCCGGGAGGCTGAAAATGAAAACTAATTACTTAATGAATCTTGATTATGTAAGCAGTAAGAAGATGGATATGATAGAATAATAATAATAATAATAATAATAATAATAATAATAATAATAATAATAATAATAATAATAGTAGACCTGCCATCGAGCCATTCGGGAGGTGAGGTACCAGGGAACCATACTGGTCTGTCAGCAGGAAGTGGTTCACACACACTTGATACTTCTTTTCCTGCTTTAAGCTTCCCTACATGCCTGCTATTGCTTCTGAACATGTACCTTGGAGTACAACTTCTTTCAGCACATGGTGACTTTGTGGTCATTTCTCCCCTGTCATGATAAAAAATTGTGTCAATGAGTGTGTGAGAGAGAGAGAGAGAGTAGTAGTAGTACCTGGTTGGGAGAGATGAATAAGATGTTGAAGCAATAGTGAAAGCCATGGTTCATTAACAAACATTGGTGGTGGAAATGAATGAAATGAACAGAGTTTAAGTTAACACTTAAAATTGCAGAGATGAAAGAAGAATAAGATGACCATTGGTGACACGTGTATGGATATGTGGGACCCACCATCTGTGCTAACTCATGGGCTAGTTTTTCACGGATACAAAGCCCATAAGGCTATATCCAAATATCCAATTATCCATCGGCTTTAGTCTTTATAATTTTATACATATATGTAGGGATGAGCAAAATGGATACCGGTAACGATACTGAAATCGGTATCGATTTGGTACCGTCGGTATCAAAGTTTTAAGTTTCGGGATTGGTACGGTACCGATACCGATACCGGTATGGTACCAGTATTTGTACCAAGAATTCGAGATTTTCGGGATCGGTATTTTCGGTACCGGTACCGGTACGATACCGTGCTCATCCCTACATATATGATCAAATCAGAGGTGCACAAAAACCCGAACTCGAAACCGCCCAAAAAAACCATGTAATTGGGTCTTTTTATACCCGGGTTTTTACCGATCTTAAATTTAGGTATGAATAAGGTATGCATTTCAGTACCAAAACCCGTACGCAGAACCGGACTTGATTTGTACACAGTAATACCCAAAAACCGGAACCGGGTTTTACAAATACTCGATCTATACCCCAAATTACCAGAAAAGTACTTGAAAAATACCTCAAAAAAGTGCAGCCTCACAAAAAACCCAATCTATATATGGTTTTTTTTCAATACCCATAAGGTATTCAAATACCGGTTTTATAATACATGGTTCTATACCTAACCCGAACCCGGTGCATATGATATGGTTTTTAGAGACAACATCCGGGCCCAAACCCAACCCGTGTATGACAAATACCCGGTCATACCTGAACCCGGTTCATACCCAAGATTGGGTATTAGAAAAACTTGATTTATGCACCTCAACATATGATGTGGTATTACAACAAATCCAAAAACCAATTCCATAAACAAATTGTAGAGGTAGGGTATGAAACCCACCATTTGACAAAGTATGACACTAATTGCATACGCTTGGAAGAACACTAGGCGCCAGGAAGCCACTAACGCCAGGCGTAGTGCATGGCGCGAAGAGTGGAGTCCAACATAACTTTCCCTGATACCTCGGGAATGGTAATGCAAAGGTCCCACCAGCATGGGACAAAAAGATGGTAACCCACATAGGGATAAACACCAAACCAATGGGGATTGGACAACACACAGAGGACGGTACAAACAGTACAATCACGTCCTTGTCAAAAGGCCATGATGCCCACCAACTTCCACCAACCACCACGACCGCACGAGTGGGGAATATTATTGGTGGAGAACCTGACAAGGTGGTTGGTCACACACTCTCTCCTCCGGCTATAAATACCGCTAAACCTCCAAATGGTAAAGGATATACTTTCTCCTACTATCACTATCAAATTATACTCTATCATACTATCAAGTACTGATTCTCACGCCGGAGGGTGGTTACGAGAGAATCTCCCCCATTCCTCGTAACGAGCTCACGGTGTTTGGTTTTGCAGGTTACACTTGTCTAAGCCAAGAAGGTTTTATAACCCATCGTGTAGAATACTTAACCATTACCCTTGGACTAACGTGTTAGACCTTGAGGGGTGGATTCGTGTTTCTTCATTGGCGCCATCCATGCATATAGCTAGAACAGTAACTCACTCCGTTCTTTACTCAAATGAGTGGCAAGACCACAACGAAGGAGGTTGGCTAAAAAGCCAACCTAGAAGGAAACGTCGAAAATCTGGACGTAGAGAATACGGGCGGAGGTCTCCTTAATGCCTCCACCGTTCACCCTGCCACGACAGATAAACAACAAACAAAAGCGCGTTCCAAAGCAACTATGCCGCCATACATCATGGCGTGGCTCGAGGCAGAACAACAAAAACTGAGAGACAAAGTACAAGAAAAAATGGCGTCCGTTGTGAAACCTAGATCACTGTTTGACACAGACTCTAGTAGCAACGAAGAAGAAGAATCTGAAGAAAACTTGACACCGGCTCGTGCGAAAACACCATTCGCCAAAACACCTCCTGCTAAGCAAAACATCAAAGCAGGAGATAAGTCTCAGCGGTCGAACCTAAAGGCAGACTCACGCCTAGACGACCCTGACTATGAAGAGAGCTGGAAAGGACCAGACGCCAGGAAATTAGTAAAGTACCTAGAAGCGGCTGTTGATTTTTCCAAATCATACCGCTCAACAACATCGGCGGGAAAATCAAAGTTCGTGGCAAGAATAGCCGAAGCTGAGCTACCAGAAAATCCAAAAATCCCGCCAACGGTGGGCCAATATGATGGTATCTCAGATCCAGACGACCACTTGCAAACCTTCACGGATGCGGGGTTAGTATCTGGGTGGACCATGCCGTTATGGTGCCTTATCTTCACGCTAACCCTAGTAGGAGCCGCTAGAGCATGGTTCGAAAGGTTGCCAGATAACCAAATTACAAGCTGGGAAGACCTAGCAAAAAAGTTCACTCAACAGTTTAGCCAGCAACGGCGACACATCAGTGACCCAACAGATATTCTGAATGTCGTCAGAAAAGATAACGAAGCGCTTGAAGATTTCATCACTAGATTTAACCAAGATGGCCTGAACATCGGCGGCGTAAGTGAAGAACTCCTGCGGGCGGCCTTTCGCCAAAACGTAAAATGTGACGATCTTATACTTAACCTTACGGGCAGAGATGGCATGCCGCAGCGATGGGACGATGTTATGACCGCGGCCAAAAGCTACGCGCGGATGGAAAAAATTTTGGGAAAAGAACTGGCAAAGAATGATGCCAGAAATGACATTAATAGGGCCCGCCAGGGCAAAAGAATGTCTTCCGTATGGTCAAGGTTGAACAGCGAAAGGGAGCCCACATTCGACCCATCCAAAACAAGACAGAAGAGTCAATCGAGTACGCCCCAAGCAAACGGATCGAGGTGGACTCCGCTGATAAGAAGCCCAGCCCATATAATGTACACCGAAGGGATCCAGCTAGAGATGGCCAAAAAAACCGGTTGGGGAACCGGTTTACCGGTTTAAACCGGAAACCGGTTTTTACGAAAACCGGTTTTTTAAAAACCGGTTTGACCGGTTTGGAAACCGCCGGTTCGTCTTTCGGTTACAAGTTCTAGATCCAAAACCGGTTAACGAACCGGTTAATGGAAAAACCGGTTTTTTTTATTAACCGGTTATGGAAAAACCGGTTAACCGGTTTATAAAAAAACCGGTTTATAACGGCTATATTAACCGGTTCTAACCGGTTTCTAAACCGGTAAATTCTAAACCGGCTATATTAACCAGCTATATTAACCGGTTATAACATCTTTCGGTTGTAGTTACCGTTTTGCCTTGTAGTTACCGGTTTGTTTATACTGTGAAAAAATAATGGTCTTCATTAAGTACAAAATATAAAAAACAAATATTCGTATTTGAAACCGCGAAATTTAAAAAAAAAAAAAAAAAAAAACGGTTAATAAAAAAAACCGGTTAATAAAAAAACCGGTTTATTAACCGGTTCTAACCGGTTTCTAAACCGGTCCTAACCGGTTAGACCGGTTAGGGTTTTGACAGCAAAAAACCGGTTATTAACCGGTCCGGTTATTAACCGAACCGGTTTTTTTCCGGGCCAAAAAAACCGGTCCGGTTAATAACCGAACCGGTTTTTTTAAAAAAACCGGTTTGTGCACCTCTAGATCCAGCTGAAGAAGCTGGCACCAGTCAAACAGGGGCCAAGCACAGATATGAAAAGTTATTGCGACTTTCATGAACAACATGGCCATACGACAAATCAGTGTATTAACTTGAAAGACGCGATCGAAGAGTGTGTCAAGAATGGCAAATTGGATCACCTTGTTAGAAACATACGAGGGAAGTACAGACGCCCACCCCCAAGAGATGGCAGAAGACCAGAGAAGAAGATCAAAGATCTACACGCTAATATGATCTTGGGCAATGTTCAAAACAAGAAACGGAGAACAGAATGGGCGCCATGGAAAGAGGAACAAGTCATCTTCCCAAGAGTACGAAGAGGGGCGAACAAGAAAGCACCCTTAGTGATCACAGCCGTTTTCGGTAACTATAGGACGCCGCGTTTCTTTGTTGACACGGGGGCAACGTCCAACATCATGTACCGCCAGTGTTTCGACCTGGTAGACGAAGAAGATAAACGTCGGTTGATAGCAGTTAACGCCCCAATCACGGGGTTCAATCAAAGTATCGCATACCCGTTGGGAAAACTGACATTCCCAGTCGAGCTAAGTGATGGGCTCCATTCTCGAATAGAAGATGTTGATTTCCTAGTAATGGAAACTTCTCACCCACAATACGATATAATCTTGGGAAGAGAAGCCATCGGTGACTTCAACGCTACCCCGTCAACAGCACATGGGAAAGTCGGGGTACCAACCCCGACCGGGATAGCGATGATCCACGCAAACAAAGAATGTAACATGGCGGAGAGGAAAGCATCGAAAGTATAAAAAACGAGCAAGATCAGTGAAGTGGAAAAATGGGCGCTCAACAAGAAATTCCCAGAACAGAGCGTAACCATTGGACCAACCATCTCAGAAGAAGCGCGCGCGGCGCTCAAGAGCTTATTACTCAAGAACATCGATGTCTTCGCTTGGATCCCTGCGGACATGACGGGGGTGCCAAGAAGCAAAGCGGAACACGAATTGAAAGTTAACCCAACTTTCGTCCCAGTGGTGCAGAAGCAAAGAAAGATGGGGCCAGAACAGGCAAAAGCCTGCGAAGAGCAAGTCCAACAACTGGTCGATGCAGGTATAATCCGAGAGATTCAATACCAAACATGGGTTGCCAACCCAGTAATGGTACCCAAAGAAAACGGCCAATGGCGCATGTGTATTGACTTCAAAGATCTCAACAAAGCGCGCCCAAAAGACTGTTACCCCTTGCCAGAGATCGATCTTAAAGTTGACGCACTGGTACCCTTTCAGTTCAAATGCTTTCTAGACGCTTACAAAGGGTATCATCAAATCCACATGGCGGCAAGAGACCAAGACAAAACGGCGTTCAGAATAAACAGCGGAACATATTGTTATAAAATGATGCCATTCGGCCTCAAGAACGCCGGGTCTACTTACCAAAGGTTGATGGACAAAGAATTCAAACCTCAAATTGGAAGAAATTTGAAAGTCTACATGGATGATCTCGTCATCAAAAGCAAGACGGAAGGAACCATGTTGAAAGATATCGAGGAGACCTTCCAAACTCTAAGGTCGATAAGCATGAAGCTTAACCCAGGAAAATTCTCCTTTGGCATGGAGGAAGGAAAATTCCTGGGAGTAATCGTGACAAACGGTGGCTTCAAAGCCAACCCAGAAAAATTGGAAGCCGTGCGAAAAATGCCATCGCCAAAATCGGTCAAACAAGTGCAAACGCTCAACGCCCGGTTAGTCGCGCTGAATAGATTTTTGTCAAGTCATGCTGAAAAATCATTCCCGTTCGTCTCAACCTTGAGAAATTGCCTCAAGAAATCTCAATTCATATGGACGGAAGAAGTGGAAACAACATTCCAAGAAATCAAGTCACGCCTGGAAGAGTTACCAACACTCACAACCCCCAAAGCTGGAGAACCGTTAATAGTATACTTAGCGGCATCAGAAAGAACAGTCAGCGCAGTCTTGATGGTGGAAAGAAATGGTATTCAAACACCCATTTATTACATAAGCCGCACCCTGGCAGACGCAGAAACAAGATACTCCACCTTGGAAAAGCTGGTCTTATCCTTGGTCCAGACGGCGCGACGTTTAAGAAGATACTTCCAGGGCCATCCAATACATGTTCTCACCACCTATCGCTTACAAAGTGTATTGAGCAAGCCAGTATTGTCCGGGAGGCTTGCTAAGTGGGCGGTAGAATTAGGAGAATATGCCATTGAATACAAACCAAGGCCAGCAATCAAGGGCTAGGTTTTGGCTGATTTCATCGCAAAAATCCCTCAAGAAAAAGAGGAAGAATGCAAAAGAGAGATCGAAGCCCCTGTGGATCAAAAGAAAGATGAAGCCTGGAAGATTTTCACAGACGGAGCTTCTAACGACGAAGGCGCTGGAGCGGGCCTAAAGATAACCAACCCAGAAGGGCAACACTTCAGGTATGCACTACGCCTAGAATTTAAAAGCACAAACAACGAGGCGGAGTACGAAGCATTGTTGGCAGGGTTGAGAATCGCTAGAAAGCTAGGGGCCCGCCATTTGGAAGCACATGTGGACTCCATGTTAGTGGCAAACCAAATTGAAGGATCGTATGATGCGAAGGACGACAAAATGGCATCATACCTGGCGCAAGCTAAGGCGCTAATGGCAACTTTTGCCACATGCAAGGTAAAACACATCAATAGAAGCGAGAACAAACAGGCTGACGCCCTAATCAAACTTGCATCCGTTGGGTTTGAACACCTTGCAAAAGATGTCCGCATCGAAGTTCTAGCAACGCCTTCA
This sequence comes from Bidens hawaiensis, assembly GCF_021521415.1. Classification (NCBI taxonomy): domain Eukaryota; kingdom Viridiplantae; phylum Streptophyta; class Magnoliopsida; order Asterales; family Asteraceae; genus Bidens; species Bidens hawaiensis. Next base: position 81,487 of record NW_027495204.1, on the reverse strand, counting down.
ATAATGAATAAAGAAATTCTCGTTTGCTCAGAAACAGAAAAAACTTGGATGACACCAATCATCAATTACCTCGCGAGGGGTATCTTGCTAGAAAAGAAAGCAGATGCGCGGAAGATCCGCCATAAAGCGTTGAATTACACAATCCAAGGAGATATCCTATATAGGCGATCATACTTGGGTCCACTTCTCAGATGCGTAGACCCGTAGGACGCAAATTATCTGCTCAGAGAAATTCATGAAGGAATATGTGGCGTACACGCAGGTCCAATAATGGTGGTGGCGAAAATCATGAACACGGGATACCATTGGCCAGGCATGCATGTTTACGCCGAGAAAGAGTTGAGAAAATGCAGCGCCTGTCAACGCCACACACCAAACACCCTGCGACCAAAAAACGACATGATACCGGTGACAGCTTCTTGGCCATTTCAAAAATGGGCAATTGATATAACTGGACCATTTCCAGAGGCGCCAGGCCGCGTCAAATTTCTGATAGTTGCAATCGATTACTTCACAAAGTGGATCAAAGCAAAGCCGGTAGCAACAATCAACGCAACCAACATCAAGAAGTTCATCTGGGAATTTATAATCTGTCGCTTTGGGTTACCATGAATTTGGTCAGCGACAATGGAACACAATTTGCTGACCAACATATCCAAAAATGGTTAAAAGAGCTCAATGTCACGCAGACGTTCACCTCCGTGGCTCACCCATAAGGGAATGGTGAAATGGAACGCGCCAACAGAACAATCGTGGGCGGAATCAAGAAAAGATTGGCAAACCACAAATCAGGATGGGTCGATCAGCTACCTCACGTACTATGGGCCATAAGAACGCACAAAAACACAAGTAATGCAGAAACGCCGTTCAGCCTAACCTATGGTACCGAAGCAATGATCCCCGCCGAATTCGGCGTTCCATCACCATGAATCACAATACCAAAGGACAACGACGCAGAAAGGAGGTTAGACTTAATGCTTCTCGAAGAACGGCGAGAGTTGGCTGCAATAAGAGAGCAAAATTACAAGCGCCAGCTACAAAAGTATTACAACGCCAAAGTGAAAATATGTGAGTTCAATGTCGGAGATTACATTCTTCGCAACAACGAGGCATCAAGAGCACAACCACAAGGCAAACTAGCGCCATCTTGGGAAGGCCCATACCAAATCTAGGAAGTATTGGGAAAAGGCGCCTACACTCTGATGCATCTCGATGGCTCAGCGATTCCTAGAACATGGAACGCAGCACAATTGTGAAGGTGTTATATGTAAATCGATTCCTATTGTAAAAGCAGGCCAAGGGTCAAATCTGAATGGAAACGATACTCCGCATTTCACAAAACAAACCTTTTCATTTATAGACAAAAATTTACAAGCGAGCACTTACGCCCGCACACAAAAAAAAGAAATACAGATAAGAACAAAAAATATAAAACCTAATCTACATCGTTGATACTCTTACCAGAGTCAACGATAGCGTCATCTCCTTGACCGCCAGCAGGAGCGGCGGAAGGTCCAGCTTGCGAAGGCTCGAGCAAATTCCTCAACAGCTGCACGCCATTCTCTTCCTTAGCGTACTGAGCAACTTGGGAAAGAATAGGAAACGTAAGAGAATCATATTTCATCTCAGCAACGGAATACTCCTTTTCCACATCAATGGCGTGAAGAGCGTAGGCCTCAAGGGGGAGGTTGTCACGCATATGCGTGATAGCATCCTCAAATCCAGCCTTGTGACCAAGCTGTTGGGAAGCATTAACAAGGGTTCCAACGCAATGCGTCAAATCATCATCGCTAATGATGCGTTGAGCAACTTACACACACAAAAAAACCATCAAAAGAAGGAACAAGAAAGGAAGCAAAAAAGCGGAGGAATACCTTGCAAATAGCATGCTTCAACAACCAATCGCGGTCAGCAGCAGCGGCGGCACGCTCAGAAGTCAAAACTTTAATGGTCTCTTCATTGGAAACAAACGTGTTAGCTAACCTACCTGCATCCACCTTCCTCACCGCGGCTTCCGTCTCCAACTCTTCAATACGCTTACGAAGATCAGCGTTTTCATTCTCGATTCGGGTGGAAGCCTCCTTGGCAGCAACGGCGCGGCTGTGTGCGTCTGCAAGATCAGTGTTAGACTTCTTACACGCAGCCTCAAACTCCTTATAGCGGGCGGCGCGGTCGCGGACAGACTCCGCCAGGTCCGCCTCAGCCTTAGCCAATTTCGCCTCTGTATCGCTTAAAGCTTGGCGATGATCAGACGATTCTTTACCTGCTTTCCAAGCGCCGGCCTCAGCATCTTTCACCAATTGTTCCATCTCACTCATGCGAACACTGGCATCAATTTTGTCCTCATGAAGGGCACGGTTCTCGCGCAACAACTTTGCAAAACAAGAGAACGCTTGGACTTGGTGAAAAGCGGCGTCGGAGTAGAAACTACTCCGGGGCTGGATTTTACGAGCGATGCACTCACCAGGAGGAACCGCATACTCCAAAAATTCAGAGCAAGTGGCAGGATCTTCAAAATTGGCGCCACAGTTAACCTTCCACCGAGGGCGAAAAACTTGGCTTGCCTCTATGGAGTCGCGGGGGTCCATATCCACCTCTAGCACACCCCCACTCAAGCATCCACTCAACCTGCCACAGCTACCGCCTGGGATTTCGAAAAATTTACCCTGCACCGTGGCACCAAGGCGAAAGGGAGGCAACGGCACAACTTCATCACCATCAAGAATTAAAGTCTTGTCTGGTGAGGACTGTCTTGATTTCAAAAAATCAGCAACAGAGAAACCCGCTGATTCAAGACTAACCTTAGGCGATTCTTCCACAATCGCCTTCATCGGTTGCACAGACGAAGCAGGTAGTGCGACAACGGGAATTGACCCAGTTGGCACACGAACAGTCGTCACAATAGTTTCGGCCTCAGACGGGCCAACCACACCCGCCATCATTGGCAGACTCAGCATCTGTACAGTAGGCCCAGCCTCAGACAAGCTGCCAACACTTGTCATCATCGGCAGACTGGCAAAAAGAGCCGCCAGAGAAGATGTAACGCCAGAAGTGGCGGGAAAAACAGTCGATGAAGATATCGCCAGCACGCCTGAAATGAGCAAACGACTTTAGAAAAGGTTAAGCTCAGACAAAAGAAAGAATAGTAAAAGTTATACCTGATGATTTGACAAGACCACGCTTGACAAACCCGCCAAGACGAGGTTTCTTGACGGCGCGGAGCATCTGATGTACATATAAATATACATCTTTTCGGCATCAAATAATCTTTAAAAACTGCAATTTCTATCCAATAACATAGCATAAAAGACTATTTATCATAATAAAACATAATTTCAGGTGAAACCAAGCCTCAAACGAATAAACAAGCAAAAAGACGAAGAAAAACAGAAGAAAACACAAGAAAACAAAGAAACACTCCCCCATGCCTCAAGAAACACGCCCCCATACTTCTGAAACAAGAAAAGACAAAATCTGGAAGTAAAAGCACGGGGCCGTGCTCATCATGCACGGGGCCGTGGACGAGAACACAGAAAAGACAAAGAAGAATTGAGCACATGTCACTAAAAATCACGGGGCCGTGCCTACCAACCACGTGGCCGTGGCCACGTCACAGAAAATACAAAACAAATCTGGCACATGTCATAAAAATGCACGGGGGTGTGCTCATCAAGCACGGGGCCGTGCCTCACCATCCAGAATGCCTATAAATAGTGGCTCATGTTTCACTCATTTGGTGTGCCTTGAAAAGAGTTCTATCCGGTTTTCACTTATAAAAACACACACTAACACTCACATAGAAGATTTAGTGAAGAGTTTGAAGACTTGGAGGTCATCACCATCAACCATCATCATCATCCATCATCATCATCATTAAGAAGGAAGATTCATCTACATTTGGTTAGGTTGTTCCAAATTTAATCATGTATTTGTTATTATTATTCATCTTAATGTTTATCATCATGCTCATTATGAGCTAAACTCCTTTTACCATCTAAAATCTATGAAGAGGCTTTGTTTTACTTGATAATTATATAAAATATATGGTGTATTCTAGTAAAGTACATGGTTATATTACAATTATCTTTTGATGAGAAATGTTTCATCATCTTAAATCACTAATTCAAAGTTGGTGGTTGTCAATTCTATTGGCAATCGTTCATGATCGATTCATGTTCTTGAAAGATAGAAATACTTTGATACATTATCGAAACATGGATCCTTATCTTGTACTTATAAATGATGAGATATAAGTTATGATGTATTTCTCTAAGTCTTGGTAATCCGAAAATAGCTTTGCTTAGGATATCATGCTAGTTAAAGAAATGATATGTTAATGGAATGTGTAATTATAACCTACATAAATTAACCAAGGGGAGGTTGTGTGAGTAAACTACAACCACACGAAGTTGTTAAAATTGGTATTTGAGAAATCGAAGTCAATCCTAATCTTTCTACTTTACGAAACTACTTGCCAACTTAAATTGACATCATTGAGATGGCATGACATTAGGAAATGGTGGACTTTAAATTGCGCATGTTATCTCCTTAGTGCCAAAGGTTCTCACTTAAGGTTTAAGGAGCTATCTATCATATCTTATTATGGCAAGTTTACCACATGTTCAAATATTATTTATCAATGCTAAAATGAAGTGGATTCTTGATCTTAGATGGTAACCTTCGCATAATTGAACAACTCGTTTAGAATCTCTTTTCTTGGTCACCTATATATATTATATATAAGTATTTTTATTTTATAAGAAGTTTGAAGAAAATTAACCCCAAAATGATTAAAACCTCCGATTGAAGTAAAACAACGATTTATTATTAGAAACCTTTGTGTCCACGGATCGATACTTGGTTCTTACCAATACCATTCTACATATATGATAGGTACACTTGCCTATTTTGTGTGTGTTTAGTCTTTGTAGAAATCACTTTTATAAATTTAAAACACGATCTTGTGCAAAAGCAAATCATCCAACCTTTCATATTTTATACCACTAGCACGCACACATCAAAGTTTTTGGCGCCGTTGCCGGGGACACGGTACGTTTCTAAGAACAATCCAAGTTTTAATTTAATCATTGTCAATAATCATACAAATTTTTAACTTCTATTTTATTTTATTTTTTTAAAATATATATATATATATAAATATATAATTTTACGGCTAGCCTACTTTTTACCTTTATTTACCTTACCTTGCTTTAGCTTAATTAATTTAGACCTTAGTTAAAATAATTTAGCTTAACTCGTAGTTTAATTTAGACTAACTTTAGCTAACTTTTACTTTAGTGTTTAATTTTGATTTAGTCCCATGTATGTCCTCTACTTTTGAGCCCGAGCTTGTTTTTCCAATTTCTGAACCGGAACGACTCTTTCGTCGACGAACTCGTAAAAGGGCAGCAGAAACCTCCGAAGCAATCAAAGACGAATCAGTAGACGCCACCACATCAGGAGAAAATCAAACCGAAGAAATGATGGCGGCCCAGAACAATGAGCCAAACATGAGCCAATATGCCAAGCCATCTCTCGAAGGCTACGGCAATGGAGTGGCTCCACTCGAAATTACCGAAAACTTCGAAATCAAATCTAGCACCATCCATATGGTAGAAAATTCAGTTCAATTTCATGGTCTCCTCGACGAAGATCCTCTTTCTCACATATCTCGATTTTTACGAATCTGCGGAACTTTTAAAATCCAAAACTGTTCAGACGATCAAATCAAACTCAAACTCTTTCCTTTCTCTCTAAGGGGCCAAGCCCTAGAATGGATAGAATCTATTTCCTCTGGTTCCATCACCACTTGGGACCATATGGTTGAACAGTTTTTCCTCAAATATTTTCCGCCTAACAAAATTGCTAAATACCGAGCCAGCATTACTGGATTCCGGACCGATGATGATGAATCGCTACACGCAGCATGGGAAAGATATAAAAGTCTTTTAAGAAGGTGGCCACATCATGGACTGAGCGTGTGGTTACAAGTCCAAACTTTCTTTGACGCACATTCCAGTCAAAACAAACAGGCTGTCGACCAGATCGCTGGTGGAGACCTGGGATCCAAATCACCTAACGAAGCATTTGAAGTCCTGGAGAAAGTCGCAAATAAGAGTTTCGCCTACAACCCACCAAGATCTACACCTACCCATAAAGGAATACACCACGTTGACTCCAACACTCTTGTCACAGCACAACTTGAAGCTCCTTCTAAATAATTCGAACAACTTCAAGCCGAACTATCAAAAACCAGACTCACCCGTGACACTTGTGGAGGAAGTCATAAGGCGAGTGACTGTAAACAAGTCATTATGACCAAGGAAGAAGTCGATTTCATCGCTCGACAGAACAACGCTTTCAGCAATAACTACAATCCAAGATGGAGAAACCACCCGAATTTCAGCTGGAAAGATGAAGGTAACACTCAACCTTTATCCGGATTCGAAAAGAGACCTTTGAATCAATCCTTCCAACCTAAACCTCAATTTCAAGATCAAATTTCTAGTAGCCATCAGGACCCAAGCTACTCGAAGATCGAAGAAATGCTAATCCAATTGAAGACTAAAACAAATGAAGCAGAGAAGAAAGCCGACTCAAGAGCTGTTGATATCAGCGGAGTATTATTAAAACATGAGGCCGATCTCAAAAGTCAACAAGCATCACTTCAGAACCTAGAAACCCAAATCAGACAAATTGTCCGACAATTATCCGAAAGACCACCTGGCACTCTTCCAAGCAATACAATCACCAACCCTAATGCGACCGCTAACGCCGTCACACTCAGGAGTGGTACAACCACTGTTGTTCCACCAGCTTTGGAGAAAAAGTCTCCTGATGAAACACAGGAAAGGCTGACCCCAACAAGCACAGTACAGCCTAAGGAACCAGTCCGAACCTATGTTCCGCCTATTCCATACGCTAGAAGACTGAAGCAGGAGCGATTGGAAGCCCAGTATGGGAAGTTTCTAAAACTTTTTAAGAAACTCCATATCAACATCCCTTTTATCGAAGCCATCGCTCAAATGCCAAAATATGCCAAGTTTCTCAAAGAAGTGCTGACAAAAAAAAGGAAGCTGGAGGAACTCTCGCACGTCACCTTGAGTAAAGAATGCTCAGCTGTCCTCCAAAGCAAGTTGCCACCAAAAATGACCGATCCAGGGAGTTTTACTATCCCTTGTATCATAGGAAATTTGTCTGTTAGCAATGCCCTGGCTGACCTAGGAGCTAGTATTAATTTAATGCCTTATGCGGTTTTTGCTAAACTAGGGATAGGAGAACCAAAGCCCACATGCATGAGCATTCAGTTAGCTGACCAATCCATTAAATATCCTCGGGGCATTGTTGAAAACATGCTTGTCAAAATTGACAAGTTTGTTTTCCCAGTAGATTTTGTGATTCTAGACATGGAGGAAGATAAAAGTGTACCTCTGATTTTAGGAAGACCCTTTTTAGCCACCGCAAAGGCTATTATTGATGTTTGCACCGGCAAACTCACTCTCAGGGTCAATGACGAGGCAATCACTTTTGACATAGGAAAATCTATGCAATATCTGCAACATCACGATGACATATTATACTGTGTTGACATCATCGATTCTATCGTGAGTTGCTATGTGCGGAAATCTTCCATTAATACCTCATTAGAAACACAAATCCTAACTGACACTATTACCAAACCCATTTTAGAAAACGATAATCTCAATACTGTGAATAACTATCAGGAAGCATCAGAAGTAGTATTTGAGATCACTGAATCCAATGAAAAATCAAAACCATCAATCGAAGAACCACCAGCCTTAGAGTTAAAAGAACTACCAAACCATCTCGAATACGCCTTTCTAGAAAAAGACTCTCAACTCCCAGTAATTATTTCATCTCACCTTTCTAAAGAAGAAAACGACGAACTTCTTAAGGTTCTCAAAAACCATAAGAAGGCTATCGCATGGAAGATCATGGATATCAAGGGCATCAGTCCTTCGTTTTGTACCCACAAAATCCTCTTGGAGGAAGAATACAAACCCGTGGTCCAACATCAAAGACGTCTCAACCCCAACATGCAAGATGTGGTGAAGAAGGAAGTAATCAAACTGCTTGACGCCGGATTAATTTACCCGATCTCGGATTCACCTTGGGTTAGTCCCGTTCAGGTAGTACCCAAGAAGGTAGGAATGACAGTCGTAATGAACGAGAAGGACGAACTAATACCAATGAGAACCATCACAGGCTGGCGAGTTTGCATCGATTACTGGAAGCTTAATGATGCCACAAGAAAAGATTATTTTCCACTTCCTTTTATAGATCAAATGCTCGAACGATTATCTGGAAAGATGTTCTACTGTTTTCTTGATGGATTTTCCGGATACTTTCAGATTCCCATTTCCCCTGAAGACCAGGAGAAAACTACTTTTACATGTCCATACGGAACCTTCGCCTACCGAAGAATGCCATTTGAATTATGTAATGCTCCAGCCACCTTCCAATGCTGCATGGTGGCCATCTTTCATGAAATGATCGAAAACTCTATGGAAGTTTTCATGGACGATTTCTCACTCTTTGGAGACTCCTTCGATCATTGTCTGAAAAACCTAGACAAAATGCTAGCTAGGTGTGAAGAAGTAAATCTAGTGCTCAACTGGGAAAAATGCCACTTTATGGTAAAGGAAGGCATTGTTCTAGGTCACAAGATTTCTCAAAACGGACTAGAAGTTGATAGGGCCAAAATAGAAACCACATCCAAACTCCCACCACCAACTTCAGTCAAAGCCATTAGAAGTTTTCTAGGTCACGCCGGTTTCTACCGCCGCTTCATAAAAGATTTCTAAAAAATCTTAAGACCTGTGACCAAACTTCTAGAGAAAGACGCACCATTCGTCTTCTCTGAGGAATGTGTTGAGTCATTCAATACACTGAAAGACAAACTTGTCAACGCACCAATCATGACCACACCCGACTGGACCCTTCCATTCGAAATCATGTGCGATGCAAGTGAATTTGCAGTTGGAGCCGTACTCAAACAACGCAAAGAAAAACACTTTCACCCAATTTACTATGCCAGTAAAACTCTTAACAATGCACAGGAGAATTATACCACAACTGAAAAAGAGTTACTAGCAGTAGTATTTGCCTTTGAAAAATTTAGATCAAACCTAGTTCTTTCTAAAACTATAGTTTACACCGATCATGCCGCAATACGATACCTATTCAACAAACAATATGCCAAACCTAGACTCATCCGATGGATCCTACTACTCCAAGAATTTGACATCGAAGTTAAAGACAAGAAGGGAGCAGAAAATGTAGCCGCAGACCATCTTTCACGATTAGAATGTCCAACTCCCGAAGAGCTTCAAGAAGAAATTATCAACGATAATTTCCCACATGAGGTTCTCATGCACATTCAAGGAGTGATAGAAGAAAAGGACGAAAGTCATTGGTATGCCGACTTTGCCAATTACTTAGATTGTAGGATCCTCATAAAAGGATTACTCATCAATAGCGGAAGAAATTCTTCTCCGATCTTAAGTTTTACTTCTAGGAAGATCCATACGTGTTTAGGATAGGTGCGGATCAAGTCATTCGTAGGTGCGTAGCAGGAAAAGAGGCTTAGACATTCTCAAACATTGCCATGAAGGACCAACAGGCGGATACCACGGTACCGCCACCACGGTCAGGAAAGTGTTTGATGCAGGATTTTTCTGGCCCACTATATACAAAGATACACATACTTTGATCCAAGCATGCGATGCTTGTCAAAGAGCCGGGAACATCTCATCAATAAATGAGATGGCTAAAAGGGCATTCAAATTTGTGAAATCTTTGATGTATGGGGAATATATTTCATGGGGCCATTTCCTAACTCATTCGGAAATAAATACATCCTTGTAGCAGTCGACTACGTGTCTAAATGGGTAGAAGCACAAGCTCTTCCCACCAACGATGCTCGAGTAGTTGTACGATTTCTGAAAAAGTTATTCTCCAGATTCGGTACTCCAAAAGCCCTCACAGCGACAGAGGTACTCACTTCTGTAACACCCTAATGAACAAGGTTTTAGCACGATATGGAGTTCACCACTGACTAGCAACACCATATCACCCGCAGACCAGTGGGCAGGTGGAGGTCTCAAACCGAGGAATTAAGAGGATTTTGGAAAGAAGTGTGGGGATGAATCGCAAAAATTGGGCAGAAAAGTTAGATGACGCATTGTGGGCCCTCAGGACGGCCTACAAAACTCCTATAGGAATGACACCCTTCAAGCTCGTTTACGGGAAGGCATGTCATTTACCAGTGGAATTAAAACACAAAGCTTATTGGGCTCTCAGAGCAGTGAATTTTGATCTAACGTTCACCGGAGCAAACCGGGAAGATCAAATTCGTGAGCTCGAGGAACTGAGAACAATGGCCTACGACAAATCCTGGTCCTACAAGGAAAAGACTAAACGAATACACGACGCTCATTTAAATGGAAACAAGAAATTTCAAGCCAGCGATTGTGTACTGTTATACAACGCTCGTTTACATCTTTTCCCAGGAAAACTGAAATCCCGATGGACAGGTCCATACGTAGTTGAAACAGTTTTTGACTATGGAACCATCGAAATTTCAAGTTCAAATGGCCAAAAGTTCAAAGTCAATGGACATCGATTAAAACCATACATCGACGGTCCACTTAAAGAAGTTTTGGAGGTACTAACCCTCCAAACTTTTTAAATAAGACATTAAGGAAACAAGGTCTGGCCAAGACCTTCAAAAAAGTAGGCCTTGTAAATATTGTTTTACTTAAAAAAAAATTATTTCAGAAAACCACGGGGGCGTGCTCCTTAAAGCACGGTCCCGTGCCTAAAAATGCGGGCCGGCATCTACGCTGCAAAAATCTCAGTCAGACTGGTTTGTAATAGAATCGTCAGAGTAAAAACACGGGGGCGTGCTTCCAAAAGCACGGTACCGTGCTCGGTATCCTGTTTGGTTATAAAAGGCACCTTGTCTCATTGCATTCCTTGCACAAACCAAAACCAAAACCAAAAATCTCTGATAATTTTGCATGCCAACTGAGATGAATGAAGAAATTTTCGTTTCTCGACATCCGAGAAACGATGCCCGCCATGTTTCCAAAACCGAGCTTCTCTTGAAACTTCAAGAACTCGTGAGAGAACTCACCGAAATGAATGTCCTTGCGGAGATGCGTCTCGTGCAACTCACCGAATCGGTGGAAAACATGAAAATGGAACTTCGAGACATCAACGAGCAACTCCAGTTTCAAGTTCTCGGTTTCACGTATTTTCCACCACCAGGACCGATCGGCAAACGAAAGATTAACCTATCTCAATAATAGATATCCTGAAGCTCACTTCCATGCATGCGAAGAAACCCTCAGACAAGTTAACCAATGGGAGCGCTATCAGAACATCGTCACAGGGCCGTGGAGACGAGTTTTTAACCAGACAGGGGATTCAGTAACCGAACATGAAGAAGAAAAAAGTTTGACATGTGGGATACCAAGGCAATAGAGTTCCGATGTGGGGGTGTTTGGCATACAACCTCTGTCACTCAACTGGGAATCGATTTGGGTATCTACACAACCGAGAAAACTAACACAGATATCTGGTTCGAGGCCAAAACGACTTTTACAGATGAAGGTGATGATGACGAAGCTGAAGCAGGTGTCATTAGGGACGAAGCTTGGGAACAGTTAAGTTATGGAACAGCAAAGTATAGACCAAGCGTTTCAAAAAGCACAGCACTGCGTGACCCGCTCATGAGGTACATCCACCGTTTGCTGAGTCATACCATCACAGCTCGAGGACAGAGCGAAGGGGTTGTCAACCTAAAGGACCTTTGGGCATTGTATTGCATGAAAAACGAAATACCATGCAATATCACTATGCTATTCTGCAAGCTTTACATGTCAAATGCCACTGCCCGAGGAAATTCCCCAATCTTCGGTGGTCCCTGGATCTACAACCTCTACAGGGCCTATGGTGCAGACACAGAAGGAACCCCGAGCCCAAACTCGATAGCTCTCAACCTTGATTACTGTGAGAGCATGCAGATGGTACAGCAAATCAGTCAGGGTGTGTGGAGATTTTGTGACAAGTACAATCAGGTTTAGGACCCAGAAGACCCGTTAGAGATGATGATACAGGATGTGCATGAGAGAAGAAAATCACCGCCCAGACAACACCGCCGCCGAACCTACCATCAGACAGGAGGCCCATCTTCATCAGGGGCCGGCCCCAGTTCATCACATGATAGCCGATACTCTTTGGAGGGTATATATGGACTGATCGATCAATTCTAAACTAACTCTACCGCCTCATTTAACAGGATCAACGAGCAAATGGCTGCCTCCGATGCACAGCGAGCAGCCGAGTATGAAGCAACGAGGCGAGAGATTGAACGATTGGGCTATCGCATGGACAGGCAATGGGGACCGTTTAACCCGGACACGGGTAACTGACGATTGGCGGCACTGGTAGGTTGGGCATGGGCACGGGCACGGGTTGGCGTTATTTTATGAACTTATTATTATGTGTGTTTTGAACAATTTACTTTTCATCGTACTTGTTTGTTTGTGTTTATGTTGGTTTGGATACAATTATGGCCATGAGTGCCAAAGACATTATGCTAGGTACTAATTTAGCCCGAAAGGGCAAGGGATGGATGATTCCATACCCAATTTTCAGCAGTTTATGCTTGGTTGTTTATGGATGTTTGCAGTTTTATATTATATAGGTACAAAAACAGGAAAACGGACGAAAAACAGGGGACGCTCTGTCAAAATTTCGTTAACCCGTAGGGAAGTAACTCTCCATTTTTACCCATAATACTCAATTAGAATTTTTAAATTTTCATGAATCTTGTCACATTGAGGATAATATGAGATTCAAGTGTGGGGAGGGGAATTATTTGACCAATTGTTTGTCCAACTAATTATAAAAATTCTCTAAAACAAATATTTTTGCAGCAGACAAAGATTTTTCTAAGCCTAAAAAAAATCCAAGAAACTTTTTTGCAAATACCCAATCATTTAAAAGTGAAAAAGTAAGAAAAAGTTTAGTAATATTGAGAATAAATTTATGCAAAATATGGCGTTAATACCCAATTCCTCCGTTACTGTGAGATAAACCTCATGCCGTATAAATATTTTTTCGGAAGCTTTGAGTGAGTCATATGTTTCATGTGATTTAGAACTTGTCGCAATTATTCATTTCAAGACCGAACGAAGAGTTGTATAAGGAAGAAGGTAATATTTACACAATTCCATCAAACCCATTACCAAAATTACAAAACCCAAAAAAAAAAACGATCACTTTATCCATTTTCACCGGTAAAATACAACACTGGTCTTTTACCGGCAGACCCTAAAGAACTGGAAATGCATTCTTTCGATTTCAATTTCCTTTGCTACATACACTTTACAAAACCTAGGTTGCCTCCAGAACTTAGAGAGAGAATCTTTCTCTTTAGCAATGAGGTGAGGAAAAAGTGCCACCAAAACGAACAAAGGCCACCATTCTGTGGAATTTCCAAAAACGCAATGAAGAGAAGAGCAAAAAGATATGAACGACGTTTAGGTTGCGGAAACTGGTCCCACGAAGGAAGATGTAGAAAAAGTCAAACTCAGTCTCAGCATGAATATACCGAACTAATGAGGATGGGGGCTATTAGGCTCAAAGCCGAACGATCCATTAGAGTTGGAAGTTATATTCAGAACAGGATTGAGGAAGAATTGATCCACATCCTCTATAAAACTGGTTTTGACGATCTGACCTTAAACGAGTCATTAGGTACTCGGAGAAAAAGGAGCTAACCATCGAAGACATCTCAAAACTCCCAACAAACAGTGGAAGTTGTATTTACCATTAACCCTTGAACCACCACAAAATACCAATTCCGACTCACACTAAACCAAAACCCCTTTTTACCTTCTAATCTATGCAACCCTTGAAAAAGGTAGAGATTTGAACTTGTTACAAGCTTATTTATCACAGGTTGCATTTTGGCTAAGAGTGTTCACATACTTACATCACAGGTATGATCAGATATAAAACCGAGTGTGAGTGAACATTGTAAGAACGTGATGTTTTGCATAAACATAAACTCATGAAAACAAAAGTTCTCTCTCTTTTATCACTAACATAAAGATTGGTTATTTTGTTTCGTCTTCTTGAAGCTCACTTAATAGATAGCTATGATCTAAATTTGCTGTTTTTTAGAGGATATTTATAAGAGGATTGCTTGAGGACAAGCAATGTTAAAGTGGGGGGATGTTTGATGTACATATAAATATACATCTTTTCGGCATCAAATAATCTCTAAAAACTGCAATTTCTATCCAATAACATAGCATAAAAGACTACTTATCATAATAAAACATCATTTCAGATGAAACCAAGCCTCAAACGAAGAAACAAGCAAAAAGACGAAGAAAAACAGAAGAAAACACAAGAAAACAAAGAAACACGCCCCCATGCCTCAAGAAACAAGCCCCATGCTTCTGACACAAGAAAAGACAAAATCTGGAAGCAAAAGCACGGGGCCATGCTCATCATGCACGGAGCCGTGGACGAGAACACAGAAAAGACAAAGAAGAACTGAGCACATGTCACTAAAAATCACGGGGCCGTGCCTACCAACCACGGGGCCGTGGCCACGTCACAGAAATGGCAAAACAAATCTGGCACATGTCATAAAAATGCACGGGGGCGTGCTCATCAAGCACGGGGCCGTGCCTCACCATCCAGAATGCCTATAAATAGTGGCTCATGTTTCACTCATTTGGTGTGCCTTGAAAAGAGTTCTATCCGGTTTTCACTTATAAAAACACACACTAACACTCACATAGAAATTTAGTGAAGAGTTTGAAGGCTTGGAGGTCATCACCATCAAGCATCATCATCATCATCATCCATCATCATCATCATTAAGAAGGAAGATTCATCTACATTTGGTTAGATTGTTCCAAGTTTAATCATGTATTTGTTATTATCATTCATCTTAATGTTTATCATCATGCTCATTATGAGCTAAACTCCTTTTACCATCTAAAATCTATGAAGAAGCTTCGTTTTACTTGATAATTATATAAAATATGTGGTGTAGTCTAGTAAAGTACATGGTTATATTACAATTATCTTTTGATGAGAAATGTTTCACCATCTTAAATCACTAATTCAAAGTTGGTGGTTTTCAATTCTATTGGCAATCGTTCATGATCGATTCATGTTCTTGAAAGATAGAAATACTTTGATACATTATCGAAACACGGATCCTTATATTGTACTTATAAATGATGAGATATAAGTTATGATGTATTTCTCTAAGTCTTGGTAATCCGAAAATGGCTTTGCTTAGGATATCATGCTAGTTAAAGAAATGATATGTTAATGGAATGTGTAATTATAACCTACATAAATCAACCAAGGTGAGGTTGTGTGACTAAACTACAACCACCCGAAGTTGTTAGAATTGGTATTTGAGAAATCGAAGTCAATCCTAATCTTTCTACTTTACGAAACTACTTGACAACTTAAATTGACATCATTGAGATGGCATGACATTAAAAAAGGGTGGACTTTAAAATGCGCATGCTGTCTCCTTAGTGCCAAAGATGCTCACTTAAGGTTTAAGGAGCTATCTATCATATATTATTATGGCAAGTTTACCACATGTTCAAATATTATTTATCAATGCTAAAATGAAGTGGATTCTTGATCTTAGATGGTAACATTCGCATAATTGAACAACTCGTTTAGAATCTCTTTTCTTGGTCACCTATATATTATATATATAAGTATTTATATTTTATAAGAAGTTTGAAGAAAATTAACCCCAAATGATTAAAACCTCCGATTGAAGTAAAACAACGATTTATTATTAGAAACCTTTGTGTCCACGGATCGATACTTGGTTCTTACCAATACCATTCTACATATATGATAGGTACACTTGCCTATTTTGTGTGTGTTTAGTCTTTGTAGAAATCACTTTTATAAATTTAAAACACGATCTTGTGCAAAAGCAAATCATCCAACCTTTCATATTTTATACCACTAGCACGCACACATCAGCATCTCTTCATCATCTACATTAATCACAGGGGTGAGACCCAAATGGTGTGGAACAATGAACGCCCCACCCGCTGAAGAAGAAGAAGAGGAAGATGGACCGATAGATACGAAATTCGTATCCACAACGGTTCCAGAAGCTGCAGCTGCAGAAAACACATCAGTCGCCACCAAAATTGGAGTGGCAACCGTTGTGGTTAGTGCAGACACAGCAACCACAGGCTGTGAAGATGTTGGCGAGGAGAAGCCAACAGAAACCTGTGCGGAGGTGGTTGGGGAAGACGCCATGCTGGCACTCAAACCAAGTGCCTCAAGAAATGAAGCGGAAGAAGACACCGGAGCCCCAAAGGGAACGGTGGAGATCATGACGACATCGTCGTCATCATCCACGGCGTCTCTTACCGCGGCGTCTATCGGAGACGCAACCGTCTCCCCACCACTGCGTTGTACCCCCTACCACTGCACTTAGGAAGGCGCACAACGTTAGATCGTCTACCTGAAAAAGAGAATGAAACGTTAGCAAAATAAGCAAAGTAAATTGATTAAAGCAGCTGAACTTACCACTCTAAAGGGTAACAGAGCTAGGAGGTAGCAGCGGCCGCGAGGCGGATGATTGCCCCATAGGAAGAGGAAACACAAAGTTTCAAGCGGTCCGAGTAAGGATCGGCTCCTCACGGGGACCTAACTCCCTTCGCCCTAACATCTTAACGCCCTTAGGCGCAGGTTGCAGGAGGAGCATGCAATCGTCCACCTCTGAAGAGAAACTACTAAATAGAATATACATCAGAGAAAAAGCAAAGAAAACACTAACCTTGACCGCCATTAAGAATGACCGGTACAAAAGCCGCATCATCCCAGATCCGACTCATGCCGAATAACACCAACGCGCGCTCCGAATAATGACAGAGCGGAGACAGGCTAGCCTGCAAAGTGGTGAACCAGTCCGAACTAGAATAAGGAGCCATTTTCGTCTCAGGATGCTCCTTTACATCCGTAAAGAACATGGAATGCGGCACCACATGAGCAGACACGTAGAAGAACAAACTCTTCCACTCATGCAAACTGGGTGGCGCATCTAGGGCAATAGCCTTTGCACCAGGGCGGGTATGTAAGTTATACCATCCCTGGGCGAAACGCCACCGGTAAAAAGCTGATAACCTATCAGCCGTCGGAGTAATGCCGAGGCAATGACAGGTATATTCGAAATGGCGAACGCGAGCCATTCTGAATGGATGAATCTGGCTGAGATGCCGCCCAAAAACACCCAGAACATCCACCAAAAACCGGGTAAGGGGCAAACGGAGATTGCCCAAAAAGAAATACTCCCGGTACACGGCAATCTTGCCGATAGGAGCCTCTCGAGCAGTCCTACCGGGGGCATGCAGCTCAGGCTCATACTCAGGGCCAAGGTTATACACCCTTACAATATCGTTGAAGTCCTCGGCAGACATGCGACAACCGACGAACTCCATGGAATTATTCTTCTTCGTCCTCGAGGTTTGGGAAGACTCAACCATAAAATAAAGAAGGATCGAGGGAAGGAAAATGAAAGGAAAACGATGAGAAATGGTGCTTAAAATGGTGTAACCTCCCCCTATTTATATTAATTGCAATTAATGAGGGACGGGGATACAAAAAGGATAATTAACACGTGGCCCAATCAGAAAGCGTCACGATAATAAAGTGGCAGAGGATATGTGTTACAGCTGGGCGCGTCACCGGGATTCTCGCCCATTCGCCTGACACAAGCAGAAAATCTGCAGGGCAGGGCAACCGTCGTCAAACTGTCACGTCCAGCAGTCGTTTCACTGACTTGCATTTAATTCACTCATCCACGCCAAACTACACGTCATCCATATAAAAGGAAACATAAACGATAAGTGTTGGCAAAACAGGCTCCGCCATGGGATGATTTAATGTAAATCACCCGCCAAAACAGGCGCCATCATGGGATGATTTAAGATAAATCACCCGCCAAAACAGGCGCCATCATGGGATGATTTAAGATAAATCACCCGCCAAAACAGGCGCCATCATGGGATGATTTAAGATAAATCACCCGCCAAAACAGGCGCTATCATGGGATGATTTAAGATAAATCACCCGCCAAAATAGGCCCAATCATGGGATGATTTGACAAATCACCCGCCAAAACAGGCGCCATCATGGGATGATTTAAGATAAATCACCCGCCAAAACATGCGTCATCATGGGATGATTTAAGATAAATCACCCGCCAAAACAGGCGCCATCAGGGGATGATTAAATCACCCGCCAAAATAGGCGCCACCATGGAATGATTTAACATAAATCACCCGCCAATATAGGATACAAAACGGGATGACTTAACATGAATCAACCGCCAACCAACGGTTACGATTAATGAAGTTACCAACCCAATATGTGGAATTACCCACGAAAATAAACCAAACCAACAAGGAAAAAAGGTGAAAGCCAAAAGTCCATGATAAGTCCACAGCCCCCACTTCTTGAAAGAAGGGCGACTATGGACTAGGGGGACTTGTAGAGATAGGGTATGAAACCCACCATTTGACAAAGTATGACACTAATTGCATACGCTGGGCGGAACACTAGGGGCCAGGAAGCCACTAACGCCAGGCGTAGTGCATGGCGCAAAGAGTAGAGTCCAATATAACTTTCCCTGATACCTCGGGAATGGTATTGCAAAGGTCCCACCAGCATGGGACAAAAAGATGGTAACTCACATAGGGATAAACACCAAACCAATGGGGGATTGGACAACACATTGAGGACGGTACAAACAGTACAATCACGTCCTTGTCAAAAGGCCATGATGCCCACCAACTTCCACCAACCACCACGACCGCACGAGTGTGGAATATTATTGGTGGAGAACCTGACAAGGTGGTTGGTCACACTCTCTCTCCTCCGGCTATAAATACCGCTAAACCTCCAAATGGTAAAGGATATACTTTCTCCTACTATCACTATCAAATTATACTCTATCATACTATCAAGTACTGGTTCTCACGCCGGAGGGTGGTTACGAGAGAATCTCCCCCCCATTCCTCGTAACGAGCTCACGGTGTTCGGTTTTGCAGGTTACACTTGTCTGCGCCAAGAAGGTTTTATAACCCATCGTGTAGAATACTTAACCATTACCTTGGACTAACGTGTTAGACCTTGAGGGATGGATTCGTGTTTCTTCACAAATATATTGTAGGTATTTTAAAATAACGTAGTGAGTGGTTAGTTGTTGAAACATTCGTTAATGAATGCGTAGAATATAAATGTTACAAATAAAAAAACATAAGATTGAAAAATGAAAGATCATTTGATAATGTGACACTTGAATTGCACTCGTCCCCATCCATATTTCAAATGTGACAACATACCATATTTTGATATGGACACCCTTACCAATAGTTGACTTTCATCTTCTACAAAATGAAGATCTTTGTTTGATTCGATAGGAGTGTAAATAGATTAAGCCGTTCACTAGTTAATATGTTTGACTTGATTTGGACTAATACAGGCAAAAGCATAAATTGACGCGCTTCTAATAAACGGGCTCGAGCCAAACTTTATATATAAAACTTGATTAAGATTGTGAAGTTAAACAAGTCTATTATTTATATATAGAACTTGCAAAGTTTGATGTATAATTACAATGATTTTAACATCATTTCTAAAATGTATTTCTCGTAACACTTTACCAGAATGTATAAATATAAAATATAAATATAACATATATTTTATTAAATATAGCAATTTTCAACTTTTGAACATATTCATTTATAGAAATAAGCTTTAGTTTATCATGAACTCAACTATCCCACAAAGTAAAAATACGTTTTGAAAGTACTTACACAAAAGTGGTATAGCAACTTTTAACTTTTGAACACAACATATGTGATATGCCTTACCTTTTAGTTTTGGATGGGACAACACATATGCCTTACCTGCAATGGTACATAAGTTTTAGATGCAATGAATAAATTGTTCAAAGTATTTCACTTACATAAAGTCTACATTTCACATTTTTGTAAGTATAGTGATGGTCAGTTGGTGTTTGTTAACCGCATTCTTTAGTTTCTAGAAAATGTGATAGTGAATCATATAGTCATTGGTCCTTTCATTAATGTGATAGATGAAGTCGCCGTATTGCCTGAGTTTAACATGTGAATGTGACATCAATGTTGTTTGCTTTGAAGTGTCATCCTACTAGTCACTGATATGGTATGTTTTGCAGGGTAATTAAAACTGAACCGACTATTTGGAATCATAGATTGTCGAATAGGATCCATATTGAAGACATTTCAAATGTCATGCAAAAATAAATGAAACTTGAAATTGAGTGAATTTGTGGCATGCTAGACAATAATGAAACATAATAGATAAAAGCCTGGTCGTAAAAATTGTGTCTATCCGTCGATTAATCGCTAGTTGGTATTCCACAAACTAGTCGCCGATTAATCGATATCTGGTCAAATCGGTCAAAATTGAAAATTTTACATATAACATATGTATATTTGAAAATTTACATACAAACTTCAATCCGATTAATTCAGATAAATCTTTATGAATCCCAATTAATCGCTAGCTCTCACCTCATCGTCCGAATAGCGCCTACCGAATTCTACAACACTTGGTATGAAGAGATATATCCAAATACACCACAAGATGTGTCACACCCCGACTTAGGGCCTAGGCGTGTGACCACAAGTTGCTACCTGTTTTGTAAATAATTCAGAGTTGCGGGTTTTATTTCAGCGGAAGTCTTTAGTAAAATATTATTATATTGAAAACTTATTAAAATCTCGGGTTTGAATACCCGTTTGATATTTCAAATACATTTCTTTAGAAAACATAACTCTTTGTAATATTTTGAAATAAAATATCTGAGTCATCAGATAGCATCTAATGACTATAACTCCAATCTTCTATTTCTTCTTGCTTGTATGTTCTAATCTTTCTTGTTTCCCTGTAACATGGGTGGGAAAATACGTCAGCACAAAGCTGGTGAATAACGCTGACTCTAAAAATATCTTTTTAATACCTTTGTGAAACCAACAATAATACCTTTGTGACTACTCATTAGGCACCCAACTACATTGGGATCAAATTACCCTAAGTACCATGTACAATTAATTATATACACAATATCATTTCTCTGAACAGGCCCGTAGACCTTCAGAGGCATGTTGATGATATGCATGACCTCGGGGAAATGCCGAGTCACCATGTATGTTTGGATCCAGACACGTGTATACTCTTAATAGAGTGTCCGTTTCTTATTATTGTACACAAAGTTTTTAAGGATTCGTAAATCCTATGCAAACATTCAGACTCATTATAAAATGTTTGGGGGCGTATTCACCTTTTCAGTTTATAATCAGTTTCTGATACTGATTCCTGTTTTATGTTCTCTTCTTCTTGTTTTGTTACCTCGGACCTATAGTACGAGAATAACCTTTGTATAAATAACTAGATCAGCGATCTAGCTGTAGACCTTTAGTCTATTTTGGTATAATTTCAACCTTGATAAAAGCATTTGTTTATTCAAAACATTTGGTCCTTTAGTCCCTTTCTTTATTTACCATTTATATGCTACGTTTCTTCTTCAGGAAGAAACGTCTATACTGAGTTTCTTCTTCAAGAAGAAACATTATTTAACTCTACTATTTGAATATTATATTTCTTAATATTAAAGATATACTATAACCTTTGCTTTATATTATTCTTAATTGTAATCAAGGTTCGGGCTATACCCTCGACTATGGTCTAAGCCATTTATAATAATAAAATAATAACTTAGGCAGAACCCCTTACCTCGCACGGTATTCGGAGTTAGATATTCATAAGTTTATACGGGCAACACTTCTACTCTATACGCACGTTTATCGAGGCGTTCTTGATCCACCTTCCTTGGCACGGAATTTGAGGCAATGTTCGGTCACCGGGTCGTGCACGTACTTCGAGACGGAATGTCGGATACTTGGCACGGTTACGATGTGATATTTGTCGGGTCGGTGGCACACAAAAATGGTGTTCGGCACGCAAACCGAGGTAGAGAGAGAGAGTGTGAAAATCTAGAGAGAGAGAGAGAGTGGAGAGGTGTGCTGCAAATAAGCCGATCCCCTCCCTATTTATAGCAAATTTTGGATCCCATCGCGATACGCAATGGGCTCCTTTCTTCCTTCGTCGCGTATCGCAATACCCATATTTCTGAGATCTTGCCACGTGTCGCCACGTGGTCTGACACGTTCTGGTATGTGTCTTGGCCTGCTGCCACGTGTCACCAGAGTGTGACACGTGTTGATGCGTCATCACAGCCCATCGCGTACCGCGATGGCCGTCTCCTTGGACTCATCGCGTAGCGTGATGGGTCTCTGGAAATTATTTTTCATTTTTAGTCCCTGTACTTTAGTAACTTGTCACTTCTGGTCTAATTCTCATTGTCCAAAAATATTAAGGCG
The DNA here is from genome assembly GCF_021521415.1 of Bidens hawaiensis. Lineage (NCBI taxonomy): Eukaryota > Viridiplantae > Streptophyta > Magnoliopsida > Asterales > Asteraceae > Bidens > Bidens hawaiensis. The sequence continues at coordinate 58,958 of NW_027495204.1, read as the reverse complement.
GCTCTCAAAGCGGCTCGCGGCGATGCGAGCGTGAAGTGCGCCATCAAAGCGCCACATTGCGCCCAACTCCCTTCGCCGTCGCCGTCGTCCTCGTCCTCGTCCGAGCCCGTGCGCTGTGCGCGTCAGGTGTTATGCACCCTCCGCTAGGACTACTAGGTGCATGGTATCCATAAAAGAATATAACTATGCGAATTCTCTTCCTTATAAAGAGCTTCCATTTCTTTACCACTTTCCATGTGGGATGGATTCCATCTTCCTTATTTATACCTTGGTGGAATGCTTCCACTTTCTTACATCTTCCAATGTGGGATGTAATTTCTTTCATGTAAGTAAACTTAACTTAGGAAATATTTTTATTCTCTTAATTTTCTTATATTTCTTTATTTAATATTTTCTCATGTCTTGTCTTGATATTATTTTTGATCCCTCAACTTTCCTAAGTTGTCAAATTTGGATCGAAATTTTGGGGATGTTACAAGATGGTATTGGATATTTCCTGCGGGTCAACCCTCATCGTCCACATGACAACCCTTACCACCCGTGGATCCCTTCTTATCAACTTAATGGAAGCGCGCAAGCAAAAGACCACCCACATGTGAAGGAGACAAACAGTACATATTGGCAGGTTATAGCCAATCACAGTCCAAAATTTCCGAATGACAAATTATAACCACAATTGCACGATGTACCAATAACAAAACGCCAACATTGTACCTCCCACCAACAGCTCCTTGCATAACCAAATGTCATGTCCAATCAGAAACCTTGTATGACCCCGTTAAGAATAGAAAGTTCTACTAATAATGATAGCTCGGTCAATCTTTCTCCACCTACACTGTCTATAAATATCACACCCAAACAGATTAGGGATCCTCACTCTCCCACTCTTACATGTACTCTCTAAAAAATTATACTAATTGACACACCGGTTGGTAGCAGAACTTGTGAAGGGAGTAGAACTTCCCTTCACAAGTTCTACTAATAGTGACAACTCACAATTCATGGAGTTCGGAAAAAATCTAGTCAACAAAAAAAATAAACATATAAAATTGGGTCTCATATGCATGAAATATGTAAAGTATAAGGCTCAGGGGTATACCTTAACATTTAGGATGTTAAAACTGAGTTTGCAAGGTTAACGAGTGACTTAACACTTCCTTCATGGGTTAAAGGGGCGTTAAACGTAAGGTGAATTAAAATGCTAACGAGCTTTAAAATCCTTTACACACACAATCACAATAATTTAAGAATCGATTTTAAGACTAAATAAAGATAGGTAAAGAGGGGTTAAACAATTTTCTTATGATTATATGGGAATAAAATGAAGTAAAGTAGTGATGCGGTTCTTACTTGAAGTTAAAAATATATAATGGACGTCATAATAAACGAGTCAATGAGGGCTGCGTACGGAGCACCCGGCGGCTCGTTCCAAAAAAAAAATAATAATAATAATAATAGAATGGAATCATGGTGGTTTGTTTAGTTTGTGAACTGTGATGCAGATCTTCCCTTCCCACGCACTCCATTCTTCCCCAATCCATCGACAACAACTCCACCTCCTCCTCCTACTGAACAACAACTTGACCACCACCTAATTGACATTCCAACCACCTTCCAATTCCACCAAATCAAATGCCCAGCCATTCATGTATTATTACCCCCATCACCTCTTACCTCTAACCTACACTATCATGGTCGAAACCCTAACTCCTTCCATCACCCTCCGCCGTTGGATCATCTCCTCCTACAAAACACTCTTCGCACTCCTCTGGATCGCAGTCTTCACCTCTCTCTTCATCTGGCAACAAAATATCCTAGATGCCTTTCTCATCTTCCGCCGCCCGGTTCTCGCTTCTCCTCCTCCTCCTCCAAGGTTCCGCCCGGTGGCCTTTAATTTAACCGACTTTGGTGCCGTTGGAGATGGTCTCACCGTCAATACCTTGGCCTTTGAGAAGGCTGTCTTTGCCATTTCTAAGCTAGCCAACACTGGTGGTGCTCAGCTTAATGTTCCGCCTGGGAAGTGGCTTACCGCACCCTTTAATCTCACCAGTCATATGACCTTGTTTCTCGCTCAGGACGCTGTTATTCTCGGTATAGATGTGAGTAGTGTTTTTTTTATACATTTGTAGTTGTTGTTATTAAATGAGCATTAATAGTAGATTCAAATATACAGGATTTAGCTAAAAAGTAAAATCTTGTGATGCTTGTTCACACTGTACACAGATATGCATAATTTGTATATGTAGAGGCTAATTGGACTTTAGGTTATCATAATTCTGAGTTTGCATTCTGCCAAATCTCCGTCCTTTTAGTTGTAATCATTATTCATGGTTTCTGAAATTGAAATCTTACTTAATATGCTCTGAAAAAACCATTAGCACTTGATGCTTCAAGTCGTGGAATAAGCTAAAAGGTATATATATGCTTTAATTGGTAAGATCTTATGATGCTTCTTGTTCACATTATACACAGATATATATACATATGGGCTGGCTAATTGGAGTAAGAGTTAAGATGATGATCATAATTTTACTTTGGTTTTTAGATCATTATGAATGGAATTATTGAAATTGAAGTTATTTTGCTTTGATGCAATATTATTGTTATTATTGCTGTGTACTTAAGGATCTTAAGTTTCTTTCAAGCAAGACAAGCCCTTGATTTGTGACTACTGTTACAAACGGATTAATGTAAAAAATGGTAAATTTGACATTGTGATTAGTTCCACTGGTTGCTCCTAAACTAGTGTAGTGCTTTGCTTTTTAAGCTTATGTTGTGCGAAATGATAAATGAACACTGCATGCCATTGGGTTTGAATTCTTCATTATTTCAGTTTTACTTTTTACTAGCTTACATCAACTATTTTGGGTCAAAAGGGTTGTAATAGTTTAAGGCAGATAGTTGTACACAGTTCTTTTGTCTGTTAAGGTGTCAAAAGCCGTTGATTATGCACGTGGCTCATGTATCCTCACTTTGTTTAACAGGATGAAAAGTATTGGCCTCTAATGCCTCCTTTGCCTTCTTATGGTTATGGTAGAGAGCATCCTGGACCCCGATATGGGAGTTTAATTCATGGTCAAAATCTGAGAGACGTTGTCATCACAGGTCAACGCATCTGATATGTTCTTATTCGTATGTCTTTCTATTGATATAAGGCCTAGAAAGTGTAAACGAACCGAACTTCCGGTGAATTGTTCGTGAACCATTCGACTGGAAGTTCGTTTATGTATGTTTGTGAAAGTTCGTTTACGTATTAATAGAAAATAATTAAATATTATATGGATGGGTGATCTACTTAATGGTTTTATATTTGTTCGTTTGTGTTCATTTATGTTTCTTTGTGTTCATTTATGTTTGTTTGTGTTCATTTATGTTCGTTTATCTTTGTTCAGTTATGTTCGTGAACTGTTCGTTTAAATTTTAAACAAACGAACTTAAACGGACACAAACATGTTCATTTTTAAATGAATGAACATGAACACCAAAATTTGTTCGATTAAGTGTTCATGCTCGTGTTCGTTTTCATTTAAAGTTAAACGAACGAACACGAACATGCCCTGCCCTTGTTCGTGTTCGTTAACAGGCCTAGATATATACGTTCTAGATACAATCATGAGTGACCAGAACCCTTGTGTGTAATGTGCATATGTTTCATACTTAAACTGACTGCATCTTTGTTAATCATGACAACAGGGAATAATGGTACCATTGACGGGCAGGGTCAAAGATGGTGGAAAAGATATCGACAAAAGCTTCTTAACCATACACGGGGCCCGCTTGTGCAGATCATGTATTCCAGTGACATTCTGATATCTAATATAACTTTAAGAAATCCACCATTTTGGACACTTCATCCTTATGATTGCAAAAATGTAACCATAAGAAATATGACAATCTTGGCTCCCCTTTTCGAGGCCCCAAATACAGACGGTATAGATCCTGGTAAGTATGTATAATATACTTCCTTTCTGTTAAAGTTATCATCTTTTCATGAGTTTTTCACATATTAAATCGCGGCTTTTATTGTTTAAATAGATTCTTGCGAAGACATGATAATAGAGGACAGCTACATAAGTGTCGGTGATGACGCCATTGCAATAAAAAGTGGTTGGGATCAATACGGTACCGCCTATGGTCGACCTTCCAAAAACATTCTCATCCGAAATCTTATGGTTCGTTCTATGGTTAGGTGAGTTTTTTTATGCAATTTGTTTAATCTTTTAGAGTCTAAACGTGACATAACATTTATACGCATACAGTGCTGGAATATCAATTGGTAGTGAAATGTCGGGTGGAGTATCAAACGTGACAGTTGAAAACGTTCTAGTATGGAATTCAAGACGTGCTGTCAGAATCAAGACAGCTGCAGGCCGTGGGGCCTACATCCGAGACATTATGTACAAAAACATTACGTTTGAAAACGTGAGGGTGGGAATAATAATCAAAACCGATTACAACGAGCACCCGGATGCTGGTTTTGACCCGAAGGCATTTCCAGTGATCCGGGACATAAGTTACATCTCCATTCATGGTGAAGGTGTGCGCGTGCCCGTTAGAATACACGGTAGTGCGGATATTCCTGTGAAGAATGTGACATTTAGGGATATGTCAGTTGGGACTACATACAAGAAAAAACATATATTCCAATGTGCATATGTTTCAGGAAGGGTGATAGGGAGTATATTCCCGAAACCATGTGAGAATCTTGATCTTTATGATGAAGAAGGAAATCTTGTGAAAAAATCCGTATCTGAAAATGCTTCAGACATAGATTATGATATATGATGACGGGTTCGTGTTCTTTTATACGTTCGGCTTCGTGGAGCCATGGAGGTATCTTTTGATAACCGGGGCCTTTCTGGTTTAATTTTTACTGTAGGGATGTTGGTATAGAGGGTTTGGTGATTTGATGTTGTTCTTGTCTTTGGTTTTGTTTGTAATACATGTTTATATAAACGAATGTTATTCAAAAAACCAAATTTTTTTAAAATATAGGGGATTTAATATTGTTCTTGCACTTGTACAATTCATTAGGCTAAACATGCACTGTATTTTATACATTATTATTGATGATTACAATTTTAAAAATAACCCAACATTGTTTGCTCAATTTTTCATTCATAAAAGTGGCAAGTGTTTTCAAAACCTTTTGAACTCATTGGCGGCGGTCACGCAGCAGCAAATCACTTTTAAATTTGCTACAATTTTTTTTCAGCTGATGCTTGTATTCTAAACATGATTTGTGAGGATAAAAGAGAGAAAATATATAAAAAAATGTAGATAGAGAAACATGTATAATTTGTTTTCCTTGTGTGTATATATTCATATGGGGTAAGGATATGCTGAAAACCCACTCCAGTTGTGAAAACTATTGAAACTCTAATACGTGGTTCATGTATGCGTTTCTTAGATATTGTTTTTTTTAATATTAAGGGTACTTGTGTAAATTTACCACTATTGTCATTTTCAACCTCTTACACCTATTTATGTCGTATCTTAATTCCTGATTTCATTTATTCTTTCCATCATTTCTTTTTAAACATTCATCATCTTCCCCGTACACATACATACATTCATTCATTCATTCATCATCTTCTGTAACACACCTATTCCATTCCTAGAGAAAGTTTGACTTTAAATTCAATATTCAAATAAGTTCTCTCTATATTGAAAAACCCACCACCATTGTTAATGGAGTTAATTTCAACAACCACCTCCTCAAAACCCACCACCGTCATTCCCTTGTCGTATTTTCAGAATCCACAACTGATTACTTCTCGCTTGAAATCTATCTTGAAGAAATTATTATGGAGTTTTAGATGGCTTGAATAAGTGAAGAATAACTTTTTGCCTTTCTTGGTACCGGATGCTGGAAGATTGGCGAGTTCATCGATAGAGGATTTATCTTTCTCTATAGGCCGGTCAACAGCTTTATTTGGTCGGTCGTGGCCGAGCTAGAGAACCGTAATCCACCACCGATTACTTCTCGCTTAAAATCTATCTGGAAGAAACGATTATGGGGGTTTAGATGTCACGAATAAGTGAATAATAAGTTTTCGTCTTTCTTGGTACCGGAGTTGCAGTGGGTTTCCACGCCAGAACATACATTATACACTGACAATGACACATGTTTGTAAAAAATAAACATGTCTGGAAAATATACATATATTATACACTAACTATAACATATGTTTGTAATACATAAACAAAAATCTATAACATGTGTAACATACGTTTTATAAATTTTTTTACATTTTCGATACATGGTTTGCATATGTAAAACTATGAACACACTCATAACATACGCTTATAGGATTTTTATTTTTTTTAGGATTTCTTATAATAATATGATTAGGTTGATTTCCAATTTCATGTATAACATATGTTTGTAAAAAATAAACAAAAATCTATAACATGTGTAAAATACGTTTATATTTTTTTTTACATTTTCGCTACATGTTTTGCATATGTAAACTATGATCACACGCATAACATACGTTTATAGGATTTTTAAATTTTTAGGATTTTTTTAATAATATTATGAGGTTGATTTCCATGTTCATGTATAACATGGGAAAAGAAATAACAAATGAAGCTAAGTAGATGCATAAAAATAAGAAATAAGATACGGACAACGTATTCAAATTTCAATTTCCGATTTTCAAGATTAAATTTTTAACCTCAATAGTTGGAATTAAATTAAGGGGGTGTTTGGTACAGAGAATGGAATTGTAGAGAAATGGAATAGAGAAATGGAATTGCAGAGAAAGGGAATTGGTCTGGAGAATGAGAATTGACTGTTCTGTTTGGTAGTACAGAGATTTCAGTAGAGAAATATAGCTGAGAATCATTTCTCTTGTTTGGTACATAGAAAATAAACAGAGAATTATATCAACTTTATCATTAGCACAAGTATTTTTTTCATAACAAATATTTATTAAAAAATAAAAATACATATAAAAAGATGCATAAATTCCAACCAAAATATGCATTGATCAAACCAATTCACATACAAAACATAGTTTTTAAGCAAAAAACATCAACCATAGTTAAAACCAATTCACATACAAAACATACTTCAACCACACACAACTATCCCATTGAACCATCGGTATACAACTCGACCATATCAATTTTCTCTTCTATTGTCAACGCAAGAAAAGAACGTCCTAGATCCACATCTTTACCAATCAAATGAGCTGCTTTGAACCGTTTTTTCGTAGTGATACCTGGTAAAGCTTTCAACTCATCACTAACCTTTTCATAGATTTCACGAGCCTCCATACCTTCTTTGCTAAGTTGTTCACCCACCATCTCCCCAAATCGAAGCAAAACTTCCTTGATATCTTTGCAAGACTCTCGATATATCTCATATGCATCCGTGCTTCTACCTCTTTTGCGCTTGCTTGTTACACTTCTTGTTTGTCCTTCAGATCTATCAACATTTGGAACGACTTCATCAACAAAATCAAAGTCTTCAATATCAACAGGTGAGCTTTTTTGCGTCTCTTGAACAACATCTTCTTCTCCAAGGTCAACTGCTTTACTACCAGTAGCTCTATCCTTACCGAATATGGTACACAATTTGTCATAGAAAGGAAATGACTTGTCACGAAAATTCACAGCACCTTTGTGAGACTACAAGACAATTACAAATAAATTAGACTAAAATTTTAAAATCCAAAAAACATATTTTTTAGAATATACCTTCACGTATTCATTCCAAACACTATCATCGGCAATAATACAACATTTTTGTTCATCCCAACCAAACCCACTTGTATGCACCATATCATATACAATGCTAAAGTGTGTCTTCCATGTCTTCATCCTAGACTTTATATGTGGTTCTGCTTTGAGGCCAGAGTTAGGAAGACTTACATCTAGTAATTGTTGAACACCATTTAAATAACCTGGTTTGAATCCATTGTCAGCACCAGCATACTTTCCGGATGCATGTATCTCCATTAATGCATCAACTAGCTTTGCATCTTCATCATTTGTCCAGGTATGCTTGCTGCGAGTAACTCCTCTCACCATATTTGAATCTGCCATGTCTACATACAAATGCATAATTATACAATTAAAAATCATAATTCATGTAACTACAAATACAAATATAACAAGAAACATTAATAAGAAACAAATAAAGTGCATAAATAAACATTAATAAGAAACATCCTTGGTTCTACAAATAAAAAATACATAATTGTCAAACATAATTAAGAAACATTGTTGGCACGCTGCGCACGCATCGCAGTCCAACTATTAAACATTTCATTAGCAAGAAGGTCTCTACGATCGGTCCATTCTTGTGAGGGCTCGATCATAGAAATAACATTGTCATGGTCATTTGCAGGTTGTGTGTGATTTACTGGGATTTCGTTATCAAGAGGGTCTTCACTCATTGTTGTTCGTATGAAATTGTGCAATAAACAACAAGCAATGATGATACGTGGCATGGACTCTATGGGATGATATGAGTTATCACGCAAAATAGCCCATCTATCTTTAATCATTCCGAAACATCTTTCTATAACATTCCTGGCCGATGAATGTCTCATATTAAAGAACTCCTTAGCATTCGTAGGAGGACGAGACCAATCGTTAAGATGATAACGTTGACCTCGATATGGAGTTAAAAATCCTTCACCATTTGTATAACCGGCATCACAAAGGTAGTATGTTCCTACAATTAACCATAAACTCTATGTTAAATATCATACTTAAATCTATGTATATTCTTTGAAAATTGTCTATCACATACCCGGAGTTATTTTAAGACCATTGGGTCTACTGATTGCATCACGCAAAACTCTACTATCAGCTACAGAACCGTCCCATCCCGCTAAGACATACGTAAATAAAAGGTCTCTCGTACATACTCCGAGTACGTTAGTACAAATCTGCCATTTTCTTGTCCTATAAGGTTTTCTATCAATAGCAGGGACTTTAACTTTAATGTATGTTCCATCTAATGCTCCTAAGCAACCCTGAGTTAAAAGAAATCATTACTTACTAATGTATGTTAGCAAAAAATATCTTTAATAAAAAATGTGTTTGACTAACCTTAAACCATTTTCATCTTTCATCAGTTTCATTATCTGGCACTGGCACGGGTGACTTGTAGAGTTCTTTGTGTAATCGACATATAGCATTTAAGACTAACTTGAAATACCGACTTACAGTTTCCCCGGACCGATGAAATCTGTTGACTAGTATCCTATTCTTTGCATTATGAGCAAGGGTATGTAAAAACATAGCAACTTGCTCATCGACTAGCATGTTTTTACTATTCTTTAGTCCCCCTCTAGTTTCTAGCATATCACAAAGTGTTGTAAATGCATGTATATTCATTCTTATGTTAACAACACTCGTAACATCACTTTCATAAACCATCCTCACCATGTTTTCACGCCTATTATGGTAACTCATTAAATATTTTGTACGTAAAGTCATTGACTCAATCGACCGACGCAAATGATAAGTACACAACATCCACCAACGAATCGTAACATAAATGACATAAAATGCACCTATGGCAACTATTCTTTGTCTGGAAGGTGAACTTGCCATCTACACATAAAAATATAAGAAAATTCAAGAAAAACAAATAACTCCAAAATATAATCCAAATATTAGTTTGCTTTGTGTCTGTTAAATCTAAACTTCATTTAGCTAAGAATATTGAAGCAGTTGCTAATTTAATCAACAACATAAACCTAATTCATGTTCTACCACTTAATAATTATTGATTTGTACAAAGCTAATAGAATAAGATGTATAATGAAAACAAAGTGTTGGATTAAAGGAGAACTCACAGGTTAGGTTTGCTGATGATTCAATTATTGATAGAAGCTGATTCCAGGTACGGCGGCGATGCTGATGGATGTCAGGTGACTGCCGATGCTGATGAAAAAAAAGTATATCAGTTTGCTTTGTGTCTGTTAAATCTAAACTTCATATATATAACAAATCAAAAGAGTTCATAGTTCCTATTATACACTAAACTAGACCTCACGATAGTTTATAATAAACGCACCATGTTCAGAGGAACCAAACTTATATATTGTCCAAAAAGAAAAAATCCAAAATCTTCATCCTAAATAAACATTTCTAAACTGATATCTAACTAATCCAAACAATACCCATGTATCAGTTGTATATATCAAAAGTTGAGGGCATTATCGAATGCTAACAATACCTATGTAAGAATGCACATGTTAAAGCTGTCAAAATCATACACTTTGAGGCTGCCAAAGTGCACATGAGATTGCAGGTAAATTAATGCAAAAACGCAGCCAAAATGCACACCAAAATGCAGCAAAATAAAGTGCAAAATTGAGCTAAAGTGAAAGAAGCTTCCAAGTTATCTTATAAAGTGTCAAAATGGACACTATGAACCGGCGAAATTACTCATCAAATCCTAGAACATGAATGCCAAATCTTGCATCAAATTGCACCACAAAATTATGTGAAAGTGAACATGTAATTGTAGGAAAACGAATATCCATCTCAAAATAACCAATCATAAATCATAATAGGTTCAAATCAAGGAATATTAGTAATTTCAAAACGAATATCCACCACAAAAAGTTAGAACCTCCTGCATTATAAAAATGTTTTAATTACTCGACACATTTAAATTTATAGTTGATATTTTATCGATACTAAGACGATAAATGACTGTGACTTTAAAGTCCCTACCAAAATTTCTCAATCTTATTAAACAAATACATAACTAAAACTTTAATTCATGTATTTTATATGATGAAACTGCTACTATTACTAGAATTGTAACATGCACATTCAAGCATATTAAACAAAAAAAGTATTTAACATTCCCAAATAACATCAGTTTGTACATGTACATGTATTGGGCCCATATTACATAATATGCGCAACGACTGGTAATGATCAGTTAACAATAACTCAGCAAACAAATCTACAGAAATCCAAATTCACATTAGATTTAATTTAGCAATTAGTTGTTATAAAAGATTATAACAAAACCGAACACGATATGTTGTCGTTAATTACCAAATTTGAAATGTTGGTGCAGTCAAATTCCAGCAGTTAACGATATTTCAACCGCATCCAACAGTTCAAAATAAGCTCAGATACACTATCATCATAGCCTTATCAAAGAAACCAACTAAACGTAAGGCGCAAATGCTGCGGCAAAACAACGAAAGACAGTTGGTAAATGGCAATTCGACTTAATCACCACCAAGGAAATCGAATCGGAGCCAGTTTACAATATACGATAATCATCATAGGCGCTCAGATACATGATTATCATTACCCGTGTCAACCTAACCGAGTCATAGTAGGCCTTAAAGCCGCAGGTAAAACACCAGCATAGGGTTACCGGACGAAGAAAAGGCCATCGGAACCCTATTCATGTGTTTAAAATCATCGAATTAGAAGGTTCTAAACATCCAATTAGGGATTTGTTACCTTCAATTAAAGAACTGTGAAGTGCAACGGAGTGAAAGTCGGTGACGGATATTGTTGAAATCGGAGGAAAGCGAAGACCCTGTGATGGCGCGGCGATAAAAGGAGCACGTGCTATCCTTGCTGAAGGAGGAAAATAGGAGAAATGAAAAGGAGGAAAATGGGAGAAATGAAACCCTAGAAATCAATTCTCCGCTTTTTTTAGAGAAACAAAATCAGAAAAATGGAAATAGTTTATTTCCATTTCTCACCTCTTTCTTTCATAAACAAACAAGAGAATTCTTTTCAATTCCATTTCTCACCCCTCAATTCCCTCTACCAAACACCCCCTAAGAAAAGAGGGTCGGAACCCAAAAATAATAATAATAATAATAATAATAATAATAATAATAATAATAATAAACGTTGAAATTGAGGACTTCAACAGTTAAAGTCAACAACTTTAAAGTTTGAATAGCTTGAAATCACCATCTTCATTTGCCTTTAAACAGCCCAATAGACCGAATCCCAGTCATCATTTTCAAGCATCGGAATTTGGCCAAATGCCTATATATATCAAATCCAGAAAAATTCAAATCAACAATTCATTACTGAGAAATCGAGTAGTGGAGAATATTGTAAGTTGACTTTGCTTTTAATAAACTAAGTCATTGGTGATGAACATAATTGTCGGACTGCCACAACCGCTCCACCGATGCTAGTCGTTGACAGAAATCCAAGCAACTACAAGCATTACCTAATATATGTTCCTGGATCTTTAATTTCTTCTATATCTTGATGGAAATGTCATTTTCTAGATCTTGATATGAGATGTTTAAAATAAGGAAGAAGAGAGAGAGAGAGAAAGAAACGAGGAAAGATGACAAATTAATATTTGATACGGAAAGAAAAAAACGAAGGGAAAATGCCCAAAATAGTCCTATGGAGAAGAGAAAACTTCAAAATAGTCAAAAACTTGTTTAAATTACAATTTTAGTCCAACCAAAATTCATCTCCATCGATACATTTGGAGGTCGATAGATTTCGTTAACCAATTAGATACTGACACGTGTAAAGGTCACCACATTTTTATGTTGAAATCTATCTGGGCCGTTATTTTTAATCCAAATTAATCTCCTCAAAAACCATGTTTTTCCACTAAAATGTATCTGGCCCGTGAGTTTTCAAAAGTCATCGAATTTCGCGTTTTATTGAAATTTATCTCCTCCGATGTATTTCCAATTAATTTAATCTTCTCAGATGATTTTAAAAAAAGTTTGAAAAATCCGTTATCTCTTTCTTGACACTGATATCACTCCCAATTAGAGATGGTCAAAAAAACCGGTCCGGGAACCGGTTTGCCGGTTTAAACCGGAAACCGGTTTTTACGAAAATCGGTTTTTTTAAAACCGGTTTGACCGGTTTACAAACCGCCGGTTCGTATTTCGGTTACAAGTTTTAGAGCCAAAACCGGTTAACAAACCGGTTAATGGACAAACCGGTTTTTTTTAAAACCGGTTATTATGAAAAAAACCGGTTATTAACCGGTTATTTTAAAAAAAAACCGGTTTAACCGGTTATTAACCGGTTCTAACCGGTTTCTAAACCGGTCCTAACCGGATAGACCGGTTAGGGTTTTGACATACAAAAACCGGTTATTAACCGGTCCGGTTATTAACCGAACCGGTTTTTTTTCGGGCCAAAAAAACCCGGTTCGGTTATTCCGATTTGTGCACCTCTACTCCCAATGTTATCTTTTGATTTATAACATTGATTTACTCTTACATGATCTTGAAGATTCAAGTTCAAATCCCATAAATGGATTTCAACAAAAAAGGATGGGATTAATATTAAATGAAGTTTGAAGGTTTGTGAAGATGAAAGGGGTGAGGGTAGTCCCGGGAAACATAAAAAGGCGGGATGTGCAGGCCGATGGATTTTCTCAATATTGGATCCGATAGTTTTTAAGTATAACTTATCGGTGTTTTCAAACTTTTTTGAAAATCATCTATGGAGACTAGATTCACTGGAAATACATCCGATGAGATGAATTTCAATAAAACACAAATTTCATCTTTTTTTGAAAACTCACGGGCTAGATACATTTCAGTGGAAAACCATGGTTTTTGAAAAGATGAATATGGATTAAAATATAACGGCCCAGACAGATTTCAACTTAAAATTGTGGTTACCTTTACATGTGTCAATACCTCATTGGTTAACGAAATCTTGCGGCGCGATTCCAAATGCATCGAAGGTATTGATTGTGGTTGGACTAAAATTGTAATTTCACCAACTTTTAGACTATTTTAAAGTTCTCTTTGCTCTAAATTGTCATTTTGAGAATTTTCTCAAAAACAAAATTTGAATTAAATAGAAAGTTGACATAAAGCCAACGTACAAGAGAGAAAAAATGTGCAGGAAAGAGAACAAGTCAGGAGATAGAAATATATCGGTCAAAAAGTAAGAATAGTTATTTTACATTATTGTCTTTTTATACTTTAACAAGAAATAAAATGTTTAAAAGAAGTCATCTTTTATGTAATTGAATCTCAACCATTAAATCCATATGATCAACAGTTAGTTTAGAGTTTATATGGTTTTTGTTACTGGAGTGAGTTTTATTTTAACTTTTTCCTACACATATATATATATATAAGGATCATGTGAGAACTATTTTGAAATTGATAACTATGAGAACCATTTTAGACCACAAAAAACCCAAAAATTAAAAAAAAAGCATAAAACATAAAAAAATGCAAAAATGAAAAAGGTAAAAAAAATCAAAATTCTTATTTATCATCCCGGTTTCTTAAAAAAAGTCTCGGTTTTGCTAAATTATACACATGTGTATAATATGTACATACATGTTTTTTTATACACATATATACAATTTAAGGTAAATGATAATGTACATATGTGTACATTACGTAACTAGAGATTAAATGAAATTATACATATGTGTTGTTGGGAACAGATTTTTTATCCTCGGGATTGATCATGACTTAAGGATTTCAACCTATCCTGCCGGTGCGAGTATTCTGAGGATTACACTTTGCTAATCCAATTGTCCTTTATTGTTTTGTTTGTTTTGCAGATAAGACCACGTTTTTAATGTGCTAATAAGAACGTGGGTTTGCTACGACTATTAATGAGGCTTCGTCAACTCAAACGTGGGCATCAACGGATCATGGGAGACTTAGTCTAGGGTTTATTCCGGATTTCTCGGAATTTCTGTTGTACTCTTTAGTTTATTTAAATGAGCTGATATGATCATTTAGAACACACACTTCATGTACTTAGCTACCAACACTCATTGTAACAATTAGTATACGATCGATTATAAGCTCCACCACTTGTAATCACTCTTTTTGTTATCAATAAATTGACGGTGATAGTTTTCACCGTTCGGGGTTTTTTGTGCCGGAGATCCTCACGATCAAGGGCTTTTTCCCTCGAAATCAAATCGTTGTGTTTTTCCTATTTTTGATCAAGCACTCTACCTCACATACTAATTTGATCACAATATTACCTTGTTAATTTTTGACCAAAACAATTTGGCGCCCACCGTGGGGCAAACGGTGATTTGATCATTATTAACCCTCAAATAATACCCTACTTTCAACATACACAACATGTCTTCCCAACCGAAGAATGTTTCCTCCTCTGCCGCAGCTTCAGATTCCTCTGTGAGGCCTTCTATGCCTCCTCCTCCACTTGCTGGTATCCCGAAGAAACCTGATAACACTCAGAAGAAACATGCTACTCCAGTGTTCTCAAGATCGAGACTGTCTCCCCAGGATCCCATCATGGTATCTAACAACGACCTTTTATCTATGTATAGACGGTTATAGGAACAGATGGATCGCCAGAACAAGACCAACCAGATGCTCGTGAAGGAACTGGAAGATATCAGGAAAGCCAAGAAGCCAGTGGAAGAATTCCCACCACTAATCCCGAGATCTCTGGATTTCACTCGTTAAGGATCTTCAGGATTGGTGCGTCCGGAGTCGACTATGGCGTACAACCCTGGATCTTCATCTTTCCAGCATTCAGGGTCTGCAGGATTGCACTCATATAGATCCCAAGGATACTTGCATGCATCCTCTGCTTGGCCTTTTCAACATGTAGGATTCTCAGGATTGTCGCAGCAGGGAGGATCCTCATGATTGTTTCAACAGTCCGGGTCCCTAGGATTGTTCCATCAGGCGGGATCCTCAGGTCCTTATCAGCAGGCGGCATCCTCAGGATTTCAGCAACAAGCAGGATCCTCAGGAATACCTTCACCAGGATTCCATTATCCTTAGCAATCATTTGCTCAGACTCAGCAGTTCGCGGGATCCTCTGAGGTGCACCGGGTAGACTTTATCCCGATGCAAGCTAACACGTCGACCACTCCATTTGCTACTCCTGGAAATACTATGTCTGGGAATGCAAGCTACAACACCCAGACTGTTCCTCAGAATATTAATCAGGGTAACACTTTCAATACAATTCCCTTTAATGCTAATCAAGGATTTTTGCAGGATGCAGGCATAAGTTCAAGTTTAGCCCATGAATTACAGAAGCTTAAGGATATGATCTCAAATGTTCCTGGTGTAATCTGTCCCATAGCTGAAGTTCCCACTGATAGTCACAGAATATCCTGATTTGTACCATCAATTGGTGACGTACAGATCCCAAAACGGTTTCAGAACCCAAATATGAAACTATATGATGGTTCAACAGATTCAGAGGAACACGTTGCACAGTATAGAGAGCGTATAGAGATCAACCCGATCCCTATGGAAATCAAGGAAACATGTCTTTGCAAGGGATTTGGGTCTACTTTGATTGGAGCAGCCATGAAATGGCTACTGAGTATCCCTCCTAACACCATCACCTCCTTTTCACATTTAGTTAACTTGTTTAACAACCAGTTTTCTTGCATCAGAACGTTTGAGAAGATGACAGATGATCTTTATAGGGTTACCCAGAATCCTGGGGAATCCTTGAGAGATTTTATTACCAGGTTTAGCAAGGAGTATTGGAGATTCCAAATCTAAATCCTGCTTCGGCAGTGGAAGCTCTTAAGTTGGGGTTAGAGAAAGACTCCTCTTTCTATGATGATCTTGTTATGACTCCATGCAGGTCGTTAGATGAAGCAAGAAGCAGAGCTCTGAGGTTTATCAGGCTAGAAGATGATAAGAAAAACTTTAAAAAGATCGATATCCCAAAGTATGATCAGACGAACAGGAAAACCGAATCCCCGGGAAAATCATATCGATCAAAACCTTACTATAAGCCTGATAATCCCAGGATTAATACAGTAGATGATGAAGATGATGAAGAATATTCTAAAATCTCTGAATATTGTTTTTCTGTTGATATTGGTGGATTAATGTGTGCCATGCAGGACTTAGGTGCAAAAGCCAGGTGGCCAAAGAAAACGGAGAAACAAAGAACCTGGAAAGAGAAGTCAAAATGGTGTGCCTTCCACGAGGATTTCGGGCACCTGACTGAGGATTGCATTGCACTTATAAGGGAGATTAGCTATTTCCTCAGCAAGGGCCACTTGGAAGAGCTGCTTGGCCGGAAGAAGAGAAAAGAACAAGTTCCTGAAAAAGTTCCTTAGAAAGCAACTCCTCTACCAACAGATGAAAAAACAATCTTGTTCATATCCGGAGGATCTGACATCTGCGGAACCTCTTATTCTGCTGTGAAAAGAAATGCTGATCAAAAGAAGTTTGATGTGATTGACAGACCAACAAAGACATCCATTCTCACTCAAGCAAAGACCATATCCTTTGATGAAAGCGATAGACTCAATATTCAGGATCTTCATCATGAACATTTGGTAATAACATTATATGTGGCTAACAATTATGTGCGCAGGATCCTCATTGATGGTGGAATCTGTCAACATTATTCAACTAGATGTGCTGAAAAAGATGAATATTCCTGAGAATGAGATTATCCCCAGCTCCTCAGTATTGGTTGGATTCAGTGGAGAGACTACGAATACTATTGGGGATATCAAACTCCCAGTATATGTTGAAGGGGTAAATAAAATGCAAAAATTTTGTGTTATTGACTGTTTGTCTTGTTGCAATATTATATTATGCAGACCCTGGATACACGACATGGAAGCAGTCCCCTCCACTTATCCCCAATGTGTGAAACTCCCAAGTCCGTAGGGAGTTATCAAAATCATCAGTGATCAACAAGATGCAAATAATTGCTACACCTCTTCCATGAATTGTACTGCCAAATCCCAGCAGGCGTAGCAATTACAGAATCCAGCACGAAACATAATGGAGGCCTGGGAACAAGAAATTAAAGAAGTACTTCCTTATTCCGAGGATCCTGAACTCAAAGTGCTGATAGGAACGAGCATTCCTGAGGATATTGAGTCAAAGTTGCTCGATTTCCTCAAGTCAAGACTGTCAACATTTGCATGGAAATATGAAGATATGACATGTATTTCCAAAGATATTATAACCCATAAACTTGGAATTGATAATTCTTTCAGGCCAATCCATCAAAAGAGAAGAAAATTTGCACCTAAGAGAAACATAATCATCCAAGAAGAAGTTGAAAGTCTTTTGAAAGCAAAGATGATTAGGGAAGTTCAATACCCCGATGGTTAGCAAATGTGGTGGCTGTGCATAAAAAGAATGGCAAATGGAGAGTTTGTGTAGATTTCACAGACTTGAATATGGCCTGCCCTAAGGATCCATTCCCTCTAACACACATAGATTCAATGGTAGACGCTACGGCTGGCTACGAAATGCTGACATTTATGGATGCATCCTCAGGATTTCAGCAAATCCAAATGGAACCTTCGGATCAAGAAGATACAACCTTCATGACTCCCACAGACATTTATTGTTATATTGCTATGCCCTTTGGACTTAAAAATGCAGGTGCAACCTATCAGAGGTTAGTTAACATGATGTTCAAAGAGCAAATGGGGGACACGATGGAAGTTTATATTGATGATATGGTGGTGAAGTCCAAGAAAGCTAAGGATCACCTCCAGGATCTCAAGACTGCATTTGATATCCTTGACAAATATAACATGAAGCTAAATCCTTCAAAGTGCCATTTCGGAGTGAAGGCTGGCAAATTCTTGGGATACATGGTCACCAAAAGGGGGATAGAGGCGAGTCCAGAGCAGATACAAGCTATCCTAAATCTGAAATCCCCAGCATCAGTCAAGGATGTTCAAAGGCTAACTGGAAGGATAGCGGCACTCAACAGATTCATATCCAAATCCTCAGAAAAGTGCAAAGAATTTTATGATATCCTGAGGAATAACAAGAAGTTCGAATGGACCAGTAAGCATGAGGAAGCTTTAATATCCTTAAAAGCTTATATTTCTTCTGCTCCTCTACTGGTAAAACCCGAAGAATGTGAACCTCTATCTCTATATCTACCTGTATCAAATAATGATGTAAGTGAAGTTTTAGCCAATGATCTCGAAGGTCAACAGCATCCCATCTATTATGTAAGTAAAAGTCTTTTGGATGCTGAAAACAGGTATTCTTATCTTGAGAAATTAATTTTAACACTTATTATGGCATCTACTAATCTTAGATACTATTTTGAAACTCACCCTATATGTGTTAAAACTAATTACCCTATTAAGTCTGTATTGAGAAAACCAGAAATGTCAAGTAGGATGGCAAAATAGGTTGTGAAGCTAAGTGCATATGATATAGCATATGAACCTAGGACTGCCATCAAATCCCAGGCATTAGCAGACTTTGTGGCTGATTTCACCAGTGAACTTAAAGAAGAGGCAGACTTGGAAGTCCAACAAATTGAAGAAACCAAAGATAAGTGGACTCTATAAACTGATGGTGCTTCAAATGTTAGAGGAACAGGTTTCGGGATCCTGCTGAAATCGCCACAGGGGGAAATTATACCTCAATCCATATCTTGCGGATTTCAAGCCACAAATAATGAGGCAGAATATGAAGCTTTGATAGCAGGATTACAATTAGCAATCGATATGAAAATCAGGTTTATTCAAGTACATGTTGATTCATTATTATTAACCAATCATTTTAATGGTTCATATGTTGTTAGAGGATAAAAACTAATGAAATATTTAGAGCTAGTCAAAAAACTAGCAAAGTGTTTCAAAATGTTTGATATTTCACAGGTACCTAGAGAAGAGAATGTTGAAGCAAATGCCCTAGCATATTTAGCTTCATCATTCAGGATACCAGAAGGTGTCAAGATTCCTATCATACATATCCTGAGCCCAGCAATAGGAGAGAAAGGTGTCAATGAAATATCAGAAGATGATGAAGATATGAGAGTCAAGAATCCTGAGCATAATGAAAATTCTTGGATTATCCCGATTAGGAGATATATTCAGGATGGAGTTATCCCCAAGGATGAAAACCCAAGAGTTTTTCGCACAAAGGTAATCCCATATACTATAATGAATGGTATATTATAAAGGAAATCTCTTGCAAGACCATATCTTATGTAACATTATGAAAATTTCAAGTTCAAATCGTCAACTTTCCAAAGTCAAGGGATCAAAAATGCCAAAATTTCAAACCTTAGGGTTTAAAAAGGAAAAGTCTGTTTTCTTGTCTTATCGCGCTACGCGAAGGGGCAAAAGACAAGCCCATCGCGTATCGCGATGGGGCTTGGTCAACGCTTCTAGAAGAAGTCAACAGCGATACGTGATCGCTGTTAACTTACGTCATCGCGATACACGATGACGTAGCCTGACACGACCGGCACCAGTTCCGCCACATGTCCACACGTGGCACACCG
This sequence comes from Bidens hawaiensis, assembly GCF_021521415.1. NCBI lineage: Eukaryota > Viridiplantae > Streptophyta > Magnoliopsida > Asterales > Asteraceae > Bidens > Bidens hawaiensis. Next base: position 38,744 of record NW_027495204.1, on the reverse strand, counting down.
TCTGCCACGTGTCCCGACACGTGGCCACACATGGCACATCCTCCGCCATGTGGCACACCGTCTGCCACGTGTCCACACGTGGCAGACCTACGTTGTGACTGCACAGGGCTACGTTGCGATACGCGACGGGTACCCAGGAGGCCGTCGTGTACCGCGACGGGATCCAATTTTTGCCTATAAATAGAAGGCCACGGGATTCATCACAACTCACACGAAAACCTGCTTTCCTCTCTCTCTCTAGCATCTCTCTAAACCCCAAGAATCCGACCCTCGATCCACCTCAATAAACGTGCCTTAATACCTCAGTTTCCGTGTCCCGGTTCTCGTTTTTCGTGTCGACGTTTCCTTGAAGTTCGTGCCACCCTCCACCCTCATACAACCAAGAAAGCGTTTGTTATCATGACGATGAGTCTCGAGAAGTGTGCCAACGAGTGTTGAAGTTTGGTGTTATCGTTTGATCAAGATGACAAAAGGAGACCAAGCGACGTTAGAGTGCTACTCAAGTTCTTAGGGTTTCCGAAACGCCAAAAAGGTTAGGTGTAACGACAAATGAATATAATATAATATTATATTAAAGGCTTAAACCTTAAGTCGAGGTTATACTCGATACCTCGATAAAAGAAAATAAAAGAAAACATAACAAAGAAAGAATAAAAGACATGTTGTAATAGATAAATATATATGTGTGTAAGTATATATATTCTTTGTTATGAAAATATTATTTAAGTAATAATGTCGGGTTTTTATAAATAAACTAAAGGTTTATAATTACTGTAAACTAAAGGGTTTCAAGTAAAAGAGAATTATGAACTAAAGGTTCATCGAGGTGGAGTTTATAAAATAAGACTAAAGGTCTTAAGCCGGATTGTATATCTGACTAACGAATAGTTATACTCGTACTATAGGTGCGAGATAGGAAGGGAAAAACCCTCGGACAGTGTTGAAGCCGATCCCAAAGCGATAAGGTGAATACGCCCCACTTTTACAAACTTGTTTTCAAACGAGTCAACGTGTTATATGAAAAACTTTACATGAGACTAAGTGTCTCTAAAAATATTATAAATAAGAGTAAAAGCCTAGCCCTCAGGCTGTTGTATACGTTTGTCTGGATACTTACATATGTGGTTAAATGCAGTGGGCACATCGCACCAGGCTTGGTCACGACCTCCAGCCACGATGGGCCGGACTTAAGTACGTTCGAGTGAGACTTACCATGTGTATATTTATGGTACCTAAGTACGTCGAAACGCTGGTGTGTTTTGCTGGGGTGACCTAGTGTAGAGACTCGAATTTATAATGATATTGTTCTAACTTGATTATTCCTAAGCCAAGATGGGCCGAGGCTTACGTGGTCTCGAGGGGTGATTAGGTAAAGAAAATATTTTTGCGTCAGCGTGTTCACCAGCATTCGTTGCTGACGTATTTTATTTACATTTTGCAGGTGAACAAGATTAGAGCTTGAAGGATGAAGGGCTCAAGAATCCGATGGCTCGGATACTTTTGTTTGAATATTAAAATATGATGTTTTTTGTTAAACTTATAAACAAGTAAATCTAAACGAGACTTTTGTCTCGTCTTTTGTAATATAAATATTTTAACTTTAAATCCACATGTTTTATAAAGTCTTCCGCTAATAACCCGTAACTCTGATTTATTTACAAATGTGGTACCAATTATTGATCACGATCCTAGGCCTAAGATGGGGGTGTGACAGGTTGGTATCAGAGCCATCGATCTTAGCGAATTGGGTTTCATAAAACAATACCCAAGCTTCGATCCAAGCATAGGAAATAATTACTTGTTAATTTGAATAGGGATAAGATTGGCTGGTAACTCTTTCTTTCCCTCTCCTCATTCTAAACCACCCAAAATGTTAGATGTCATTCAAAGCTTATATGGAGAGCTTTGTGCGCAAGGCTAAAGAAGCCGGAATTGCCGAACCATTCCCCGAAGACAACATGAGTGACGGTTACTATGAAGCATACTTCGATCAAGATGTAGAACATGACTTGACCAAACCGGTATACTATCCCGGAATCAGACACCATCCAATAGACATACCCGATAGTCCACCGAAACAAAGAATTGAACCACCAAGGCACTCAAGCTACCATCCACCAACAATACCCACGTACCAACCCTCTGAAGTACCGACGTACCATCCATCGGAGATCCCCACTTACCAACCATCAGAAATACCACTCTACTACCCAACTGGATACCTACCAAATCCTCAGCCATCCCATGCCTTCCTCTCAAATCAACCAATAATGGAAGAACCAAGATCCCCATCCTCCGACTGGATGCAGTGCCACTCGAATCAACGAAGGTGGCATACTAGAAGCTCCACCGCTAACAAAGTCAATTCTCAACTCACCAATGAAGGGCCGCCCCTCAAGCCGAGAATGAGGGTGATGATGCCTTATGAAATTTTCAAAATGCCCCCGATGACAATGAGACCACCCAGCATATGGAAGAGGAAGAACCTGAAGATGAGGAAGAACCTAAGGAAGAAGAGGAACTTGAAGAGGAAAAGGACCCCGAAGAAGAGGGGGATCCTGAGGAAGAGTATGAACCGGAAGATGAGCATCCCGATAATCCCAATGAGATATCGACATCAATGGATGGATCAGTCACTTCCCAAAACCCAATCTACGGTTTTGTGGATCCATATATCAAATATCTTGAAAATCTCAAGAACCAAGTTTCGTCAAGCTTCCCACCATTCCAAGGAAAAATACCATCAATTGAAGAGCAAGCTAATGAGATCCGAGAACAAAACGAAGCTGCTAAAGCTTTCTTCTACCTTTCATCCGACATGACCGACGTTCCGTATCCAGAACCAAGGAATCACTACGAAATGGTGACATTGGGTTACCGTGACCCACCTCCGCAATATGGATACCCCAACAAGGTCCCATAGTCGTATGAAGAACACTTGGATCACGCTCTGCACGAAATAGACGATTGGAGAAAGAAGATGGCCGACGAAGGAAAGAAATAGAAGAAGATGGGAGAAAAGCTTCTTCACAAGTGTAACAAGCTGACGAAGGTTGTGAGAAAGGTTTTGAAAGATTGAGGCAGTGTTAATGAGGAATGCGAAAAGAAGTCGTATGTGTAATATAGTCTTGTATGTTATGTGTTATATATGTGTGTAACAAGAACGTTGAAACGTTCTTGAAATAAAGATAGGATGATCAATATATATATATATATACGTATATGTATTGTGAAATAAATATATATCCTTTGTGGTATATATATATATATGAATGTATAATAAAATTATAGGTTTAATAGAAGGAAACGTTGTTTGAATTTCAGATATAAAAGATATATTAAAGAAATACGTCTGAACAAAGCAACAACAACGAAGATGCTAGAAAAGAAAAAGAAAAAGAAATGAAAGAAAAGAGGAAAGGCCCCGAGAGAGAACAAGAGGAACCAATCCCCGATAAGTACATGAAACAAATCCAAAGAATCGTAAAAGATGCCGTAAGGGCTGAAACCGAATTTAGATCCCAATCTAGACAAACGAAACATTCACAATCTGAAAATCCTTCTCGAAAATCCGTTTCTAAACCCCGTTCTAGACCTTCACGTATAGATGAAAGTGTGCATGAATCGAACGCTGATGGTGGGGTTCGTCAAGAATTCAAGAGACTTAAAATTGGTGGGTGTTCGTTCAAAGACTTTAAGTATTATGGACCAAAGGAGTTTCATGGTGACAAGGGAGCCATCACAACCGTGAGGTGGCTTGAAGAGATGGAGACGATTGTGATTACAAACAAGTGTTCCGATAAAGAGAAGATTCAGTATTCTGCTCTCATGTTTAAAGGTGAAGTGCTAGAATGGTGGAACACACTGATCTTGAGTAGAGGAAGGGAAGTGATGTATAACTTAACTTGGAATGAGTTTAAGGAATTGTTGATGGCGAAATTTTGTTCGATGCACGATACGGACCAAATTCAAACTAAATTCTTGACTCACAAGGTTGTTGGAACAAACCTTCGTGAGTACAACACAAAATTCCACGAATACTGTCGTTTGGTTCCCCAGCTGGTTACCCATGAATCCAGCAAAGTTACACGCTATATTTGGGGACTACCACGAGAGATTCGTGACATGGTGAGGTCACACTTGCCTCAAACCGCTGACTCCGCGATGGAGTTGGCTGGGTACTTGATGGGTGGAATGATCCGCAACAAAGAAAAGGACAAGAAGGTCGTGACAACACAAGACCTGAATAAGGAAGGAAATACCCATTTCAAGGGTAAATGAGTTTACCAACGAAGGTCTGGCTTCAACCCCGACATCCCACAATGCAAAATCTGTAAGAAATACCATAGGGGTAGATGCCATCTAACTCCACGACTCTATGAATCATGTCACAAACCCGGCCACGCCACGGCCGATTGTTGGAAGAAGAAGATGACATGCTACAATTGCAAGGAAATGGGATGTCTTAGCTTTGAATGCCCCAAGAATAAGCCCGCGACTGATGGTGTGGGTGGTAGTGGTTAAAAGAACGAGCCCAAGAAAGGCAATGCAAGAGTTTTCGTCCTTGATACAAAGAAAGCGGCCGACACACCGGAAACCATTACCGGTACGTTCCTTGTTAACAACGCTTATGCTAGAGTCTTGTTTGATTCAGGAGCCAATTTAAGTTTTATAGATTATAACTTTTGTAGTCTATTAAACGAACCTTTAATCAAACTCAATAGAACTCTAAGCGTCGAGACCGCTAATGGCGAAATCGTTAAAATCTCCGAAGCCCTAGAAAACGGAAAAATCTTATTAGCCGGTTACATTTTGCCTATTCATTTGCTACCTATGACTCTTGCTGGTTTCGATGTTGTATTGGGTATGGATTGGTTATCCGACAACCATGCTCGTATCCTTTGCAATAGCAAAACTGTTGAACTTCGAGCCCCGGATAAACGAACTATTCAAATTGAAGGGGATAAATACGCTGGCCGAGTTAGCCTAATCTCAATAATAAGGGATAAAAAATGTTTAAATCAAGGATGCTTAGCATTCATGGCCTACGTCACCGAAGAATCAAAACCCAAAGAAATCAAAAACGTTCCTACTGTTTCCGACTATGTCGATGTCTTTCCCGATGAAATTCCCGGAATCCCTCCCGATCGTGAAGTAGAGTCTAGGATCGATCTTATTCCCGGTACTACTCCGATCGCCAAAGCTCTGTATCGTCTCGCGCCAACCGAGATGAAAGAACTGAAGAAACAACTAGACGAACTTCTCGAGAAAGGATTCATACGACCAAGTTCATCACCATGGGGAGCGCCGATCCTATTTGTCAAGAAGAAGGATGGATCCATGCGGATGTGTATCGATTATCGTGTGTTGAACAAAGTCACAATCAAAAATAGTTATCCACTCCCTCGAATCGATGATCTTTTCGACCAACTTCAAGGTGCTAGCTTCTTTTCTAAAATCGATCTTCGTTCCGGCTATCACCAACTCAAAGTCCAATCTGAGGATATCCCAAAAACTGTTTTTCGAACAAGGTATGGCCATTATGAGTTCACCGTTATGCCATTCGGACTTACTAATGCGCCAGCCGCATTTATGGACATGATGAACCGAATCTGTAAACCTTATTTGGATAAATTTGTTATCGTCTTCATCGACGACATACTTATTTATTCAAAATCTAAGGACGATCATGAAAATCACCTTCGAACATTACTTGAAATTCTTAGAACCGAGAAGTTGTACGCCAAGTTCTCGAAATGCGAGTTCTGGTTGCACGAGGTGCAATTTCTAGGTCATATTATCAACATCAATGGTATTCAAGTAGACCCCGCTAAGATTGAAGCTATCTCTAAGTGGGAGATTCCAAAGTCGCCAACCGAGATTCGAAGCTTCTTGGGATTGGCCGGCTATTATCGAAGGTTCATTGAAAACTTTTCCCGAATCGCTGTTCCCTTAACCTCCTTAACTCGCAAGAACATCAAATATGAGTGGGGAACAAAGCAACAAGTGGCGTTCGATATACTCAAACAAAAACTCACCCAAGCACCTATACTGGCCTTGCCAGAAGGTACTGAGGACTTTGTGGTATTTAGTGACGCGCCTCATTCCGGCTTGGGTTGCGTACTAATGCAATTCAAGAAAGTAATCGCCTACGCCTCTCGTCAACTCAAAGTACATGAAAAGAATTATACAACTCACGATCTAGAGTTAGGCGCCATAATCTTTGCGCTTAAGATATGGAGGCACTATCTCTATGGAGTAAGATTTACCGTGTACACTGATCACATAAGTAAAAAACACATCTTCGATCAAAAAGAATTTAACATGCGCCAACGACGATGGATGGAAACTCTCAATGATTACGATTGCGAGATTTTTTACCATGAAGGCAAAGCCAACGTTGTGGCTGACGCCTTAAGTCGCAAGGAACATGAAAAGCCAAAAAGAGCCGAGCATTGAGGCTAGAACTCCAAGCTGATCTCCTCGAAAAAATCAAATCAGGCCAAAATCAAGCGATCGCTGAAAACCAAATCTCCGATGAAAAACGCAACGGAACCATTGACTCGCTAGTCAAGGGTGACGATGGTAACCTTAGACTCGGTAATAAAATTTGGGTACCAATCGTTGGGGACTTGCGTGAGAAAATTCTGAACGAGGCTCACAAATCCAAATATATGATGCATCCCGGGAGTGACAAAATGTACCATAATCTCAAAGCAAACTATTGGTGGAATGGAATGAAAAGGGACATCGCTTCGCATGTTGCGAAATATCTTACATGTTTGAAAGTCAAGGCTGAACACCAAAAGCCTTCGGGATTGCTTCAGCAACCCGAACTTCCCATATGGAAGTTGAAGTTAATAACTATGGATTTCATAACCAAACTCCCGAAAACGACTCGACAACATAACGCTATATGGGTGATTGTGGACCGTTCAACAATGTCCGCACATTTCATACCAACCAATGAATCATACTCTATGGATAGATTAGCGCGTATCTATGTAAACACCATCGTTGCTTTGCATGGAGTACCGCTGTCTATAATATTTGATCGAGACAGTCGTTTTACGTCTCATTTCTAGAAGAGCTTCCAACAAGCCTTAGGCACCAAGGGTAACCTTAGCACCGCCTATCATCCGCAAACCGATGGGCAAAGCAAAAGGCCGATTCAAACGTTGGAAGACATGCTCCGAGCTTTTGTGATTGACTTAGGTGTAAGTTGGGATGACCACTTACCCCTAATGGAATTCTCGTATAATAATAGTTATCACACAAGTATTCAAGCCGCACCATTCGAAGCGTTATATGGACGAAAATGTAGAACGCCCGTGTGTTGGTCTGAAACCGGAGACAATCAATTATCTGGACCCGAGATAATCCAAGAAACCACCGACAAGATTCTCCAAATTCGAGAACGACTCAAGACGGCACGTTATCTCCAAAAGAGTTACGCCGATGTCCGTCGTAAGCCATTGGAATTCAATGTTGGTGACAAAGTTCTTTTAAAAGTCTCGCCTTGGAGAGGCGTTGTTCGCTTCGGTAATAAAGAAAAGTTAAGTCCTCGATTCGTTGGACCCTTTGAGGTACTTGGACGAATCGGCACTGTTGCATATCGTTTGCGACTGCCCGAGGAAATGCATGGGATACACGATGTATTCCACGTTTCGAATCTGCGTAAATGTTTAACCGATGAATCTTTAGCTATGCCATTAAAAGACGTTGAAATGAATGAAAATTTAGAATTCGTAGAATGTCCAATTCAAATAGAAGATTCAAAAACAAAGAAATTGAAAAGACGAACATTGAAATTTGTGAAAGTTAAATGGGACTCGCGTAGATGGCCCGAATATACATGGGAACTTGAATCGGAAATGAGAAAGAAATACCCCCACTTGTTCTTGTAAAGCAATCTCGAGGATGAGATTTATTTCAAGGTGGGGAGGATGTAACATTATGAAAATTTCAAGTTCAAATCGTCAACTTTCCAAAGTCAAGGGACCAAAAATGCAAATATTTCAAACCTGAGGGTTTAGAAAGGAAAAATTTGTTTTCTTGTCCTATTGCGCTACGCGACGGGGCAAAAGACAAGCCCATCGCGTATCATGATGGGGCTTGGTCAACGCTTCTAGAAGAAGTCAACAGCGATATGCGATCGCTGTTAACTTACGTCATCGCGATACGCGATGACGTAGCCTGACACGACTGGCACCAGTTCCGCCACGTGTCCACACGTGGCACACCGTCTGCCATGTGGTATCACGTGGCAGACCTACGTTGTGACTGCGCAGGGCTACGTCGCGATACGCAACGGGTGCCCAGGAGGCCGTCGCGTACCGCGACGGGATCCAATTTTTGCCTATAAATAGAAGGCCACGGGATTCATCACAACTCACACCAAAACCTGCTTTCCTCTCTCTCTCAAGCTACCATCCACCAACAATACCCACGTACCAACCCTTTGAAGTACCGACGTACCATCCATCGGAGATCCCCATTTACCAACCATCAGAAATACCACACTACTACCCAACTGGATACCTACCAAATCCTCACCCATCCCATGCCTTCCTCTCAAATCGACCAATAAAGGAAGAACCAAGATCCCCATCCTCCGACTGGATGCAGTGCCACTCGGATCAACGAAGGTGGCATACTGGAAGCTCCACCGCTAACGAAGTCAGTTGAGGTATTATTCGATGCCTTTTATAGTTTAAGGGGGTTTTCGCCTCTTTTTAAGATCGTCTATAGCGCATGTTTATTCGGCCGTAGTTCTAGAGGTGGGGCCAGCACATGAAATATAGTGACTTGTTACCTTGCTATCCTCAGATGTTGGTTTGAATCTCAAGTTAATGGTAGACGGATCTTTCCTCAGGTGTAAGGGGTTTCACACCCCAAACCACGGCCTAGGCGTATGACAAATATGTTGGTACCACAATTGTATATAAATCAGAGTTACGTTTAATAGCGGAAGACTTTTATAAACTTGTGGATTTAAAGTGTAATATTTAAATTACAAAAGACGGGATTATAAAATACCCGTTTTAAGTTATAACAAAAAGTATTAATTGTTTTTAATTACAAACATCATTTTAATAGATTAAGTTTTATACAAAATAAATCCGAGCCTTCGGATATCTTTTGAGCACTGCGTTCCTCCAAGCGCTAACTTTGGTCACCTGCAAAATGTAAGAAAATACGTCAGCAACGAATGCTGGTGAATATGCTGACGCTAAAAATATTTTCTTTACTTAATCACCCCTCGGGACTACGTAGGTCCCGGCCCAACGTGGCTTAGGAATAATCAAGTTAAAACATACAATTTATAAACTCAAGTCTCTATACTCGGTTCCTCCAGCTAAACACCGTAGCGTTCGATTAGTTGAGTGTCTATACGTATACACAAGGTCATACTCCCCGCAGGCGAGCGTAATTGTGACCAGGTGTGATGTGCCCACCACATATGAAAGGATCCAGTCAAACGTATACTATATCCTCAGGCCAGTATTTATACCCTTGTTTATAAATGTTTTAGAGACACTTAGTCTCATGTAAAGTTTTTTATAAAACATGTTGACTCGTTTGAAAACAAGTTTGTAAAAGTTGGGGGCGTATTCACCTTTTGGTTTGGATCGGCTTCAAATACCGTCCGAGGGTCTTTCCCTTTGCTATCTCGCACCTATAGTACGAGTATAACCAATTGTTAGTCGGATGTACAATCCGGCTTAAGACCTTTAGTCTTGTTTTATAAACTTTACCTTGATGAACTTTAGTTCATAATCTCTTTTACTTTAAAACCTTTAGTTTTAAAAGTAATTTATAAACCTTTAGTTTATTTATAAAAAAAAACCCGACGTTTCTTCTTCTCTAAGAAACGTATTCTTTTTCTTTTATTATTTAAGAATAGTTATTATTACTTAAATAATATTTTCATAACAAAGAATATATACTTACACACATATATATATTTATCAATATTCATATTCGTATCTTTTATTCTTTTCTTTGTTATGTTTACTTTTCTTTTATCGAGGTATCGAGTATAACCTCGACTTAAGGTTTAAGCCTTTATAATATTTTATTATTATTTTCATTGGCGTTTTGCCTACGCCTACCTTTGTTGGCTTATAGAAACCCTAGTGGTTCGAGCAGCACTTCGACGCCGCTTTGCCTTCTTTGATCAAACTTCTTTTCTAGACACCTTTCTTCTAGTATGCCAATAAACACCAAACCTCAACACTCGTTGACAGGCCTTTCGAGACTCATCGCCATGATATTGGAAAATAACAAATGCCTTCTTAGTTGATATGTGGGTGGAGGGTGGCACGGACATCGAGGAAACGATGGCACCGAAAACGATGAATCGGGGCACGCTTATCGAGGAATTATGGCACGAACTTCGAGGTACGTAAGTGAGATGCTAGAGAGAGAAATATGTGTGAGTTTGGATGTGTGAATGGACTGAACCCGTGACCTTCTATTTATAGGAAAAATTTGGAGCCCATCGCGATACGCGATGGCCTCCTTTGTCAGCCCGTCGCGTATCGCGGCGTAGGCTTGGACAGTCACCACGTAGACCTGCCACGTGGCGACACGTGGCAGGTGTTGTGCCGCGTGGCGACACGTGGCGGTCCGACGGCCACGTGGTAACACATAGTGCCACCGGTTGCCACGTGGCACACGTGTCTCAAACTGTCAGGCCACGTCATCGCGATACGCGATGACGTTGGTTCAACGGTGATAGCGTATCGCTATTGACTTCTTCCAGAAGCTTTTGACCAAGCCCTTCGCGCCACGTGATGGGCTTGTCCTTTTGTCCCGTCGCGTATCACGATAGGACAAGAAAACAGAATTTTATTTTTAAACCTTTAGGTTTGGAATTTTAACAGATTTGGTCCCTAGACTTTGGAAAGTTATCAAATTGAACTCGATATTTTCTCGATGTTACATCCTCCCCACCTTGAAACAAATCTCGTCCTCGAGATTGCTTTACAAGAACAAGTGGGGGTATTTCTTTTGCATTTCCGATTCTAGTTCCCGTGTATATTCGGGCCCTCTTCGTGAGTCCCCTTTAACATTCACAATTTTTAATGTTCATCTTTTCAATTTCTTTAATTTCGAATCTTCTATTTGAATAGGTTTTTCAACAAATTTTAAGTTTTCATTAATTTCAACGTCTTTTAACGGCATTGAAAGAGATTCGTCGGTCAAGCATTTTCGCAGATTTGAAACATGGAATACATCATGTATCCCTTGCATTTCCTCGGGCAGTCGCAATCGGTATGCAACATTGCCAATTTGTTCAAGAACCTCGAAGGGTCCAACGAATCGAGGACTTAGCTTTCCTTTCTTACCGAAGCGAACAACGCCTCTCCAAGGCGAGACTTTCAAAAGGACTTTGTCACCAACTTTAAACTCCTACGGCTTACGACAGACATTGTTGTAACTCTTTTGGCGATCACGTGCCGTCTTAAGTCGTTCTCGAATTTGAAGAATTTTGTCGATGGTTTCTTGGACTATCTCGGGTCCAGATAATTGATTGTCTCCGGTTTCAGACCAGCACACGGGCGTTCTACATTTTCGACCATATAACGCCTCGAATGGTGCGGCTAGAATACTTGTGTTATAGCTATTGTTATACGAAAATTCCATTAGGGGTAGGTGGTCATCCCAACTTCGCACAAGCCCGAAGCATATCTTCCAACGTTTGAATTGTCCTTTCGCTTTGCCCATCAGTTTGTAGATGATAGGCGGTGCTAAGGTTTAACTTTGTGCCTAAGGCTTGTTGGAAGCTTTTCCGAAAGTGAGACGTAAAACGACTGTCTCGATCAGAAATTATAGACAATGGTACTCCATGCAAAGCAACGATGTTGTTCACATAGATACGCGCTAGTTTATCCATTCAATATGACTCATTGATAGGTATAAAGTGTGCTGACTTTGTTAACCGGTCCTCAATTACCCATATAGCATTATGTTGACGAGTCGTCTTTGGGAGTTTGGGTATGAAATCCATGGTTATTAACTCCCACTTCCATACGTGATGTTCGGGTTGCTGAAGCAACCCGAAGGCTTTTGGTGTTCAACCTTGACTTTCAAACAAGTTAAACATTTCGGCACATGCGAAGAGATATCTCTTTTCATCCCATTCCACCAATAGTTTTGTTTAAGATTTTGGTACATTTTGTCACTACCGGGGTGCATCATGTACTTGGACTTATGAGCTTCGTTCATGATTTTCTCATGAAAGTCTCCAACTATTGGTACCCAAATCCTATTTCCGAGTCTAAGGATACCATCGTCACACTTGACTAGCGAGTCAATGGTGCCGTTGCGTCTTTCGTCGGAAATCTTGTTTTCATTGATCGCTTTAGTTTGAGCAGATTTGATTTGTTCGAAGAGATCGACTTGAAGTTCTAGCCTTAACGCTCGGACTCTTTTTGGATTTTCGTGCTCTTTATGACTTAAGGCATCAGCCACGACGTTGGCTTTGCTTTCATGATAAACAATCTCACAGTCGTAGTCGTTGAGAGTTTCCATCCAGCGTCGTTGGCGCATATTAAGCTCTTTTTGGTTGAAGATATGTTTTAAGCTTTTATGATCAGTGTACACGGTAAATCTTACTCCATAGAGATAGTGCCTCCATATCTTAAGTGCAAAGATTATGGCGCCTAACTCTAGATCGTGAGTTGTGTAGTTCTTTTCGTGTACTTTGAGTTGACGAGAGGCATAAGCGATTATTTTCTTTCTTTACATTAGTACACATCCCAAGCCGGAATGAGATGCGTCACTAAAGACTACCAAATCCTCAGTACCTTCTGGCAAGGCCATAATAGGTGCTTGGGTGAGTTTTTGTTTAAGTGGATCGAATGCCTCTTGTTGTTTCGCTCCCCATTCATACTTGATATTTTTGTGAGTCAAAGAAGTTAGGGGAACAACAATTCGGGAAAAGTTTTCAATGAACCTACGGTAATAGCCGGCCAAACCTAAGAAACTTCTGATCTCGGTTGGAGATTTTGGGATCTCCCACTTAGAGATAGCTTCAATGTTAGCGAGATCGACTTGAATACCGTTGACATTGATGATGTGACCAAGAAATTGTACCTCGTGTAACCAGAACTCGCATTTTGAGAATTTAGCATACAGATTCTCGGTTCTAAGAATTTCAAGCAAAGTTCGGAGATGGTTTTCATGATCATCCTTAGACTTAGAATAATTAATAAGTCGTTGATATACGTCTATTTATACATCTCGTATCCCGTGTAAAGTTGTGTTTCTTTAATGTTTTGAGTTCGGTTTGATTCGTGTTTCGTTTATCTTTCTTTAATTTAAGTTTTGAATCAAGTTTATTATATGTTTACGTGTTTTATATCTTTTGGTGTCTTGCATGTTAAGCTTAAATTCTTTCTATCATTTTATGAGAATTTTATGTTCGTGTTTGTTCGTAAATGATTATATGGTTTAAATCACTAATGTCTTGTTACGTTTTCATATAGTTGATGGCTTGTTAGTTAAGGGAAAGAAGGTCTAGAAGCTTCTTATCATTACTTGGAGATCAAGGGAGATATTTATCAAGTTTATGCAAGATTTAACATGAAATAACAACAAAATTCGTTGGCCATGCATAAGAACATGCCGCGCCGCGCTAAGGAAAAAGGAAATATGCCTTCGCGGGGCGCCTAGGCCTTCTGGTCAGCCAAAAATTGCAAGCCCAAGCCCGATTTTTGTTATATAAACATCTCTTGCAAAACCCAGCCGATCTAAGCATTATTGGAGCCGATTTTCCAAGGGTTTGTGACGGTTTTGAGGCTAGGAATCAAGGAGGATCATCAAGCTTTCATCCGGGTGTTGAAGGATCAATCGCAAAGGGTTTTATCGCTCTAATTTGTGTTCCTTGTTCATTATTTATCATGTCTTTCCTCTTTGTTTTTAATACTTGTTTAGGATTGTTTTGAATAATGATTCTAGGCTAGACTTCATGTCTACCTAGGTTTGATGAACATGTTTGAGACTTGATTCTTGCTTTGGACTAATGATTTGATTATGGTTTCGTTATATTAATAATAAAAGACTTGTTTTTGCTTTCATGATGCATATGAATGTTTGTTATCTTGATTGATTATTAATCATTGCTTCACATAGATCTTTTATCTCTTGATTATGTTCTTTAGATTTAGGGTTTATGTTTAATCATTACTTGGTGTTTTGATTATTGTGATTGAATGGGCCCATTAGATCATAGAAGCTTGTTGATAGTTGGTTAGGGTTTTGAATGTTCTGCTAAATACCAATAGCTGTAAGGTGAGGAGTTGTTCATGTGTCTTGGTCAATTGCATGCTAGGATAGTAGTGACAATATTCTCGCTTATTGTGTTGATCTTTGTTCATGATGTCATGTTAGTTTATCAAGTTATCTAGAGTTTTGTATTTCGTAAGATTGCTTGCTTTAGATACTATTAATTAACCCTATTTGATAACCGTAAGGAAGTCAATATAACTGATTGCATAATAATCTAATATTCATTCTTTGGGATTTCGTTTGATTTAGTCAATGGTCCTTAGGGTTTGTTAGATGAATACGTTTAGAAATCAGTTTCCATAATCATGTTATTTGTCCATTGCTTGATGATTGTTGATGCATGGGATTTTTACCTAGGTAGATTCCTTCTCTGATTGGTTTCGATCTCGTTATTAATTGTTTGTTTTCTCGTTTACTTGTTTATTTAATTTCTTAGTTAAATCTTAGTTTAAAAACCCCCTTTAAACATTAATAATAAATAGTCGTGTCGTAAGTCGAGTCTAATTAGTTAATTAACGTAATTTATAGAGTCATGTGGGTTCGATATTCCGGACTTACTTAGCTTTAGTACAATTGACCGGTTCACTTGCCGGTGTTTTGTGTAGTTGAGTCTTAAGTCTAGTTTTTATTACTTGTTTAGTTTAGTTAATATTTAATTGACTGTTTCTAGCACATCAGTCGTCGATGAATACGATAAAAAATTTATCCAAGTAAGGCTTACAAATTCGGTTCATCATGTCCATGAATGCAGCTGGAGCATTAGTAAGTCCAAACGGCATGACCGTGAACTCATAATGTCCATACCTTGTTCAGAATGAAGTTTTCGGGATATCTTCGGATTGAACTTTGAATTGATGATAGCCGGAACGAAGATCGATTTTAGAAAAGAAACTAGCACCTTGAAGTTGGTCAAAAAGATCATCGATTCGAGGGAGTGGATAACGGTTTTTGTTTGTAACTTTGTTTAACGCATGATAGTCGATACACATACGCATAGATCCATCCTTCTTCTGGACGAATAGAATCGGCGCTCCCCATGGTGACGAACTCGGTCGAATGAAGCCTTTCTCAAGAAGCTTATCGAGTTGTTTATTTAATTATTTCATTTCAGTTGGAGCGAGACGGTATGGTGCCTTTGTGATCGGAGCAGTACCGGGAATAAGATCGATCCTAAACTCTACTTCACCATTGGGAGGGATTCCGGGAAGTTCATCAGGAAAGACATCAGAAAAGTCGGAGACGACAGGTACGTCCTTTATCTCCTTTGGCTTTGATTCTTCTGTGACGTAGGCCATGAATGCTAAGCATCCTTGATTTAGACATTTGTTAGCCCTAACCATGGAAATTATGCTAACTTGGCCCGCGTCTTGGTCCCCTTCAATTCGAATAGTTCGTTTATCGGGGGCTTGAAGTTCAACGGTTTTGCTATTGCAGATGATACGAGTATGGTTGTTGGATAACCAATCCATACCAAGTACAATATCAAAACCAGCAAGTGCCATAGGTAATAGTTGGATAGGCAGAATATAACCAGCTAAATGAATTTTTCCGTTTTCAAGGGCTTCGGAGATTTTAACGGTTTCGCCACTAGCAGTCTCGACGCTTAGAGTTCTATTAAATTTTGTTAAAGGTTCGTTTAATAGACTACAAAAGCTATAATTTATAAAACTCAAATTGGCACCCGAATCACACAAAACTCTAGCATAGGTGTCGTTGATTAGAAACGTACCGGTAATGGTTTCTGGCATGTCAGCGGCCTTTTTTGTGTCGAGTATGAAGACTCTAGCATTTCCCTTCTTGTTATGGCCACTTCCACCCGCACCACCAGTCGCGGGTTTGTTCTTTGGGCACTCGAAACTCAGATGTCCCATCTCCTTGCAATTGTAGCATGTCATCTTCTTTTTCCAACAGTCAGCTGCAACATGGCCCGGTCTTTGGCATGATTCACACACAGTTGTTGAGTCATGTCGACATTTCCCTAGGTGGCGCTTTCCGCATACGTTGCAGAATGGAGCGTTTGAGTTGAACCCAGATCGGCCTTGGCTTGAGCCTTTGCCTTTGTAGTTGGCGCCTCCACTTGTTCTCCCTTGAGTGATTGTCGTTGAAATCTTCTTGTCCTCTTCCTTGTTGCGAATCATATCGCCCATCAAATAACCAGCCAATTCCATCGCGGAATCAGCAGTTTGAGGTAAATGTAACCTCACCATATCGCGGATTTCCCGCGGTACTCCCCAAATGTAGCGTGTAACTTTGCTGGATTCGGGATTAACCAGTTGGGGAACCAAACGACAATATTCATGGAACTTGGTGTTGTATTCTCGAAGATTCGTCCCCACGACCTTATGATTGAGAAATTTAGTTTGAATTTGGTCGGTTTCATGCATGGGACAAAACTTTGCCATTATCATCGTCTTGAACTCTTCCCAAGAAAGATTGTACATCACCTCCCTTCCTTTACTCATGATCATCGTATTCCACCACTCGAGCGCTTCCCCTTTGAACATGAGAGCAGAACATTGAATCTTTTCTTCATCGAAAAACTTGCTTGTTATTACAATCGTCTCCATTTCTTCAAGCCACCTCACGGTTGTGATGGCTCCTTTATCACCATGGAACTTCTTTGGTCCATAATACTTGAAATCTTTAAACGAACACCCACTGATCTTGAGTTTATTAAATTCTTGTCTAACTCCTCCATCAACATTTGATTCGTGAACACTTTCTTCGACATGGGAGGGTTTTGGACGAGACTTAACGGACTTACGGGAAGGATTAACAGATTGGGAATGTTTTGATTGAGATCTTGCCATAGATTCTTCTCTAACCGCATCCTTTATCATCTTTTGTATTTGACTCATATATTTTTCGAGGATCGGTTCATCTTGTTTATTTACGGGGTCTTTCCCCTTTTCTTTTCTTATTTATTTTTCTTTTCAAACGTTCTCAACGTTATTACTTTGTTCAGACATTGTTCTTTTTCTTTTTCAATTATGTCTTTATATCTGAAATTTTAACAAATTTTTCCTTATTAAACATTGATTTTATTTCACATTAATATATATATATATATATATATCACTAAAGGATATATATATTTATTTTACAACACACACACACACACACACATATATATATCGTGTTATATATATATATATATATATATATATATATATATAGATAAACCTATCTTTACATAAGAACGTCTCAACGTTCTTTATTATACTTTTAAACACATAACACATACGATTACATTACACACACAACTTCTCCTTCACATTCTTCTTCATCACATTCTTCTTCCATCTTCAATTTCTCATGAACTTTCTCACCACTTTGGTTAACTTGTTGCATTTGTGAAGAAGCGTCTCTCCCATCGTTTTCTTTTCTTTCCCGTAAACGGCCATCTTCTTTCTCAATCGTCCGACTAATGCAAAGCGCGGTCCAAGTGTTCCTCTTGTGACTGCGGGATTTTGTTGGGGTATCCATTTCTGGGAAGTGGGTCACGGTAACCCATTGTCACCATGTCATAATGATTCCTTGGTTCTGGATACGGGGATGCTGTCACGTCGGATGCATAGTGGAAGAAAGCTTCGACAGCTTTGTTTTGTTCTCTAATATTATTGGCTTGCTCTTCTTCCGTCGGGATTACGCCTTGAACGTAGGGGTCAACAGAACCATAGCTTGCATTTTGGGAAGTGAGTGATTCCTCCATTGGTGTTGATATCTCGTTAGGATTATCAGGGTACTCTTCTTCTGGTTCTTCCTCAGATTCTTCTTCTGGATCTTCCTCTTCCTCCTCAGGTTCCTCCTCTGCTTCTGGTTCTTTTTCTTCCATATGTTGGGTGGTCTCATTGATCATCGGGGGCATTTGGAAACTTTCAGAGGGCATCGTCACTCTCATCCTGGTTTTGCGGGATGATCCTTCACCGTTGTTAGGTTGAGAGTTGACTTCATTGAAGGTAGAATTTACGGTATGCCATCTTCATTGATCTGACTGGCATTGCATCCAGTCGGAGGATGGAGACCTTGGTTCTTCTTTAATTGGTCGATTTGAGAGGAAAGCATAGGATGGGTGAGGGTTTGGTGGTAAATATGTTGGATTGCTTGTTGAGTAGTAGGGTGGTATCTCCGATGGTTGGTATGTGGGAATCTCTGATGGATAGTATGTGGGAACCTCAGATGGATGGTACATGGGTATTGTTGGTGGGTGGTAGCTGGAGTGTCTCGGTGGTTCACTTCTTTGTTTCGGTGGGCTATCGGGAACATTTATTGGATAGTTTTTGATTCCGGGGTAGTATCCGGGTTTGGTTAGATCATGTTCTACGTCTTGGTTGAAGTATGCTTCATAGTAACCTGCACTCATATTGTCCTTGGAGAAAGGTTCGGCGATTCCAGCCTCTTTAGCCTTGCGCACAAAGTTTTCCATCATGTTTTTGAATGACCTCTAACAATTTGGGTGGTTTAGAATGAGGAGGGAAAGAAAAGGTTTACCAGCCTATCTTATCTCTATTTCAAATAAACAATTAATTCCTATACTTGGATCGAAGCTTAGGTATTATCTGGTAATACCTAATTCGCTAAGATCGATGGCTCTGATACCAACACTTGTCACACCCCAAACCACGGCCTAGGCGTATGACACATACGTTGGTACCACAATTGTAAATAAATCAGAGTTACGTTTAATAGAGGAAGACTTTTATAAACTTGTGGATTTAAAGTGTAATATTTACATTACAAAAGACGGGATTATAAAATACCCGTTTTAAGTTATAAAAAAAAGTATTAATTATTTTTAATTACAAACCACCATTTTAATAGATTAAGTTTTATACAAAATAAATCCGAGCCATCGGATATCTTTTGAGCACTTCGTTCCTCCAAGCGCTAACTTTGGTCACCTGCAAAATGTAAGAAAATACGTCAGCAACGAATGCTGGTGAATATGCTGACGCTAAAAATATTTTCTTTACTTAATCACCCCTCGGGACTACGTAGGTCCTGGCCCAACGTGGCTTAGGAATAATCAAGTTAAAACATACAATTTATAAACTCAAGTCTCTATACTCGGTTCCCCCAGCGAAACACCGCATCGTTCAACTAGTTAAGTGCCTATACGTATACACAAGGTCATACTCCCCGCAGGCGAGCGTAATTGTGACCAGGTGTGATGTGCCCACCACATTTGAAAGGATCCAGTCAAACGTATACTATAGCCTGAGGCCAGTATTTATACCCTTGTTTATAAATGTTTTAGAGACACTTAGTCTCATGTAAAGTTTTTCATATAACATGTTGACTCGTTTGAAAACAAGTTTGTAAAAGTTGGGGGCGTATTCATCTTTTGATTTGGATTGGCTTCAAACACCGTCCGAGGGTCTTTCCCTTTGCTATCTCGCACCTATAGTACGAGTATAACCAATTGTTAGTCGGATGTACAATCCGGCTTAAGACCTTTAGTCTTGTTTTATAAACTTTACCTCGATGAACTTTAGTTCAAAATCTCTTTTACTTTAAAACCTTTAGTTTTAAAAGTAATTTATAAACCTTTAGTTTATTTATAAAAAAACCCGACGTTTCTTCTTCTATAAGAAACGTATTTTTTTTATTTTATTATTTAAGAATAGTTATTGTTACTTAAATAATATTTTCATAACAAAGAATATATACTTACACACATATAAATTTATCAATATTCATATTCGTATCTTTTGTTCTTTTCTTTGTTATGTTTACTTTTCTTTTATCGAGGTATCGAGTATAACCTCGACTTAAGGTTTAAACCTTTATAATATTTTATTATTATTTTCATTGGTGTTATGCCTACGCCTACCTTTGTCGGTTTATAGAAACACTAATGATTCGAGCAGCACTCCGGCGCCGCTTTGACTTCTTTGCCTTCTTTGATCAAATTTCTTTTCCCGACACCTTTCTCCTAGTATGCCAATAAACACCAAACCTCAACACTCGTTGACACGCCTTTCGAGACTCATCGCCATGATACTGGAAAATAACAAACGCCTTCTTGGTTGATATGTGGGTGGAGGGTGGCACGAACTTCGAGGAAACGATGACACAGTTAACGATGAATCGAGGCACGCTTATCGAGGAATTATGGCACGAACTTCGAGGTATGTAAGTGAGATGCTAGAGAGAGAAATACGTGTGAGTTTGGATGTGTGAATGGACTGAACCCGTGACCTTCTATTTATAGGCAAAATTTGGAGCCCATCGCGATACGCGATGGCCTCCTTGGCCAGCCCGTCGCGTATCCCGACGTAGGCTTGGACAGTCACCATGTAGACCTGCCACGTAGCAGGCGTTGTGCCGCGTGGAGACACGTGGCGGCACGTGGCGGTCCGACTACCACGTGGTGACACGTGGTAACACATAGTGCCACCGGTTGCCACGTGGCACATGTGTCACAAACTGTCAGGCCACGTCATCGCGATACGCGATGACGTTGGTTCAACGGTGATAGTGTATCGCTATTGACTTCTTCCATAAGCTTTTGACCAAGCCCTTCGCGCTACGCGATGGGCTTGTCCTTTTGTCCCATCACGTATCGCGATAGGACAAGAAAACAGAATTTTATTTTTAAACCTTTAGGTTTGGAATTTTGACAGATTTGGTCCCTAGACTTTGGAATGTTATCAAATTGGACTTGAAATTTTCTCAATGTTACAAGGGGTTTTCACCTGTCATAAGGGCCTTGTCGCTAGTTTATTCTTAAGGTTTCAGGGGTTTTCACCTCTCATAATGGACTTGTCGCCAGTTTATTCTTAAGGTTTAAGAGGTTTCCACCTCTTCTAAGGGCCTTGTCGCCAGTTTATTTATTCCTGAGGTTAAAGGGGTTTTCACCTCTTCTAAGGGTCTTGTCGCCAGTTTATTTATTCCTCAGGCTTAAGGGGTTTTCACCTCTTTTAAGGGCCATGTCTCCAGTTAATTTGGGCCTAGTCGCCAGAATTTCTGAATTTATTATCAGGATAATGTTAACATTGAAGGTCTATCGGTATATCCTTAAATCGAAGAAACATCCTGAAAAATGATCTTATTACAAGGATGAAAGGGTCTAGACATTATTAGAGTTAGTTGCTATATGATTCTGGTATGATTTCCTATTTGTGAATATTCTATATTACTTATCTTATTTATAAGATGGATTTTATGACTTGGTGTTGGTTTGTTAAATTAAACCTAAGCTATTATTAAAGAATTTCATTCTTAATAAACTCAAATTTTTCTCTAAAGATTTAACAATAGAAACAGGGATAAAACACCAACATAAGTCATAAAAAGTTGTTATACTAATATTTAAGTGCAGGATAAGATGATTCAGGTTTCACTCAAAACAAGAGCCCATCCACCTAAACCATGTAATTGTTCAAAACATGAAATAAAAGTTAGTCTGGGCTTCATCCTAAACCAGGATTCCTCCACCCAAACCATTATCCTAGGCATATTATATTGTTCATACACAACCAACAGAAACACATCAAAACAACCTGAAAACCAGGCTCAAACCTTGTCACCAACACCCTGATCGCCCTCCTTCTTCTCCGCTTCCGCCACCTCACTAGCACCCGCCTCCTACATCACCTCAGAAGTACCTGCAACCCAACTTCTTCAACCTTCTCTCCCCTCAACATCTTTAGCTTCTTTCCCAAGCTGCGAAATTCCAAGAATCCATCACATAGCCCTTCGCATGCACCTCCTCTAACATCTTGAGCATTAACTCCAGGATACTTGTAGCCGCAGACCTCTTGGCCTCTTCAATAAACTCGGCTTTCTCCAACTCGAATGAAGCTTTAAGATCCGCAATCTCCTTCTCCTTCTTTTGTGAAGCTTGATCCATACGTCTGCTGCATGTTGAAGATCGGCAATCTTGCCCTCAGCCTCTCTCAGAGCCAATTCAGCATCTTGGAGTCTTTGGTGGTAATTTTTGGTTCTCTATTATCCTCAGGTTAACATAAGTTTTCTGCAGATTATTAGTCTCAGGATAAATAAGGATACTTACTGTTCCAAGAAGACTGGCAAGAGCTTGTAATTTCTCTCCGACTTCAGCATTGCTCATGTCAGCAAAGGGTTCAGTCTCGGCTGAGGTGGTGGCCTTCCTTTTCTTCTGAGCAGCACTCTTTTGGCGGGTAGTTGGAATCCTCGGCTTTGGGGAGAGAGTCTTGGAATGCTCCTGTTTTACCACGGTCTTGTCCTCAATGAAGACGTCCAGATCAATCATGCTAAAGGAAGATTTTGGTTTTGGCATTTCTGTGCAAACAATTTATCAAGTTATTCTCGAGAAAGCGAAATCCTAAGGATTCTATGAAATACCCAAAATACTTACCAGAAGACATATTTTCAAAAGACCTCGCGGTAGTTATGCTGGTTTCGCCTATTTCTCCTTCAAAGCGAAATTCCCTTTCTTGTGCCAGAATTTTGAATAGAGCCTTAAGCCTTCGATTCTTGTCTTTCCTATACCTTACCAAATCCTCAAAAACAACTGCAAAAGAGAAGATATATTAACACAAACAATTGTAAAAAGAAATTATATCCTAAGGATTTCCTACCCTAATGAACCCATTCAACAGGCAAGTTCACTCCGTCGGGGATCGAGTCACGGCGTATAAAGAAGAATTTCTTCTTCCAATCGTGGTCGTTAGCAGACACTTTGGGGACCACATAGAGGCGACTAGTTTTGGATTGGAGGCGATAACGGTGAGACCCTTGTGTACGAAGGTTGTAGGTCGCGGCTATCTCAGGAATACATATGGACAGTTTATGGGTTCTATTCAAGCAATCTATTGTAGATAAGACTCTCCACACCATTGGCATAACTTGGGAGTAGGAGAAGCCAGTGATATAAAAAAACTCCTTAATGAGCGGGGAAAATGGATACGAAAGACCAATTAAAAAAGGGTAATAGAAAAAACAAACCTAGGTTTCAGATGAAAAGTCAGCTTTGGCTTTGGGGTCGTATGGTCTGATGACGTCCTTAGCGGGTAACAAGCAGGAATTTTTGAGAAATCTAATATCGAGATCGTTGAAGAGACACTGATCCTCATCAGTAGCAGGGATGTGACCCTGATCGATGAAATCCTCAGAGGTTACGAAAGAGTAAGGATTGGGCAATCGAGGGGTTCTTTTCTCATTATCTTTCGAATTAAAAAAGAAGCTTCAGAAAAATAAGAGGATGAGGAAGAGAGAAACTGACCTGGATATCAAGCGAAGAAGAGAGTATTATGATTTGGAAATTTGGGTATGGGTTAATTATAACCTAAAATGACGGTTATAGGTTTTCCTCAATTCGCGTGCCGCCCTTTCAAGTCGCGGAAGATATTTTCATTTTTGAAATTTAAAATTTTTACAGCTGTCACGCGCTAACTGTAAAAATTGAGGATAATTGTTGGGAGCAGATTTTTTATCCTCGGGATTGATCACGATTAAAGGATTTCGACCTATCCTGCTGATGCAAATATTCTGAGGATTATATTTGACTAATTCAATTGTCCTTTATTGTTTTGTTTGTTTTGCAGATAGGACCACGTGTTTAATATGCTAATAAGAACGTGGGTTTGCAACGGATATTATTGAGGCTTCGTCAACTGAAACGTGAGCAACAACGGATCATGGGAGACGTAGTCTAGGGTTTATTCCAGATTTCTTGGAATTTTAGTTGTACTCTTTTGACTATTTAAACGAGCTGATATGATCGATTAGAACACACGCTTCACTTACTTAGCTATCAACACTCATTGTAACACTTAGTATACGATCTACTATCAGCTCCACCACTTGTAATCACCCATTTTTATTAATAAAAGAGACGGTGATAGTTTTCACCGTCTGGGTTTTTTTTTGTGCCGGAGATCCTCACGATCAAGGGCTTTTTTCCCTCGAAATCAAATCGTTGTGTTCATCCTATTCTTGATCAAGCACTCTACCTCACATACAAATTTGATCACAAAATTACTTTGTTAATTTTGGACCGAAACACACATCATATGCATGTGTACGCAAAATATAACAATGATTGGTTTTTGAGCACATCAATTTATCAATTGAAAGTATAATATGATTTTATTAATTTGTTATAATTTAATTAACAATTTACGTCAAAATATGACTCAAACTATTTATTTACACACATTTGTAAATACCATTATTAGTACGTACTGTTTCGGTCAAAAATTAACAAAGTAACTTTTGATCAAATTAGTACGTGAGGTAGAGCGCTTGATTGTAAAATGAGTGAACACAACGATTTGATTACGAGGGAAAAAGCCTTTGATTGTCTGGCACAAAAAACCCCCGGACGGTGAAAACTATCATCGTCAATTTTATTAATAACAAAAAGGATGATTACAAGTGGTGGAGCTGATAATTTATCGAATACTAAGTGTTACAATGAGTTTGATCGCTATGAATGTGAAGTGTGTGTTACATGTGTTTTTCTAACTGATCAAAACATCCTATTTATACAGAAGACCCCTAACTAACTCTCCGAGTATCCCGGAATTGAAAGAGTCTTCCATTATAGCCGTTGGAGCACTCTTCTTTGAGTCTATCCACGTTCATCAATGTTCATCCCACGTCTTTGACCGATTCTTTTGAGAGTCACTCATCAAACGTGGTCCCACCTGTGAAATAACCTCAAATATTCGAGGATAATACAACAGTTAGTAATTATCAGGGATACCGAATACTGAAATCCAGTCAGTAAATCTGAGATCCTTATACGTAGAAATGATTCCTGACAATAATAGAGTTCTCCCACGTGCTAATACTAATTATAAGTGCGAGATTTCAGCATACAGTCAATATTTGAACGTTAAACATTACTTGGCATGACCTTAATCCTAGCAGTTATAGCTCATTCCACACGTTTTATGCAACCACCAATCGTGTATTTCGCATGGACTAAATCAACAATTAACATCTGCAATTATAAATCAACACCAAGAGAGAAATATCTATTTATTAGCATTAATACTAAGGATACTAAACTTATCTCAGAATCCTGAACATTTTCGGGATCTCGAGCATATTTAGGATCCTGAGCTGACCACAGATCCGACTATAAAATCTGGGCCTTAACACGTACTAATTATTATTTATTAATAATTATAATCAGTAATAACAAATAAAAATCAATTCTATGTCAATTACATTTCAATAGTAATTGATTAAGCATTATTTTTAACTTAAAAACGTTATTTTCAATATCATTTGTACATAATAATTATATGAAACTTTATTTTAGGAACTGTCTAAATAAAGGTTTTTGATTTTCGTGGCTTAAATTTTAAAACAGGTCTATCAATGCGTATTTTTTTTGCTATAATTGAATGGTAATCTTATTTTAAATAAAATACTAATTTTTGGCTATAAATAATGGTCAACTTATTTTTAAAAATACATGAAGTTTTGCCTATTACAAAACGATCAACTTTTTTTTATGAAAGCATAAATTTGCCTATATAATTAAATGGTCAATTTATCTACATCTTTAAATACTATTAAAACAATACAATGTGGACACATGGCCTTCAACTAGGCTGTCCACATGTGCAATCCAGTCATCAAACTACCATTTTCAAAAGCTCTAATATTGTGCCATGTGTCATGTTGACCAAACACCAAAATACTTATTTAAACCTTAATATTTTCCATCAAAATCATTTTAATCTCTCTCTCTCTCTCGGCTTACTAACTCCACCATCCACCACCTTCTATATTTCGGTAATGTAGATCGGGATTAATCGTTTTCGGTAATGTTATATATTATACTCTAATGGCCAACAATGTTATATGATTTTCCGGCAAGGTTATATCTTTTTCCGGTTATTGTACATCTAACCTTTTTATCTTTGTTTTCATTGTTAACTGATTTTTTTAAAATCAGTTTAGGTTCTAAATCAAAAACGGCGATGAAGCTAATATTTCTACGTTTTTATGTTTTTCCGGTAAGTTTTTCCGTTCATGTGTTATACCTATAGCAATGGTTGTTTTATATTTATTTGAAGTTTTATATTTTTCCTGTTTTTTTCTTTCACATGTTGTTCTTCTAAGTTCTAAATAAAAAGTTTCATCCATGGACATTATCATTAGTCTTTTCCGGTAAGACAATAATAAATTGTAAATCAGTGGTTTAACATTCCATAACATGTAGCATTACCACGATTATTTTTTATTTATTTCTAAAACGATTACAATTTCGAATTCTAAATTCCAAATTTAAGTTAAATTTGAAATTCGTAAATGGTAAGTCAATATTCCATAAAGTCTAAACTTACCATCATTACAATTTATTATTTTCTAAAACGATTTGATTTAAAAAGTTTAAATTTCCAAATTTAAATTAAAGTTTATTTTTTTATTTAATTGATGGTTAAACGTTTAAGTTGGTAAGCTAAACGATTTGATTTAAAAAGTTTAAATTTCCAAACGATTTGATTTAAAAAGTTTAAATTTCCAAATTGAAATTAAAGTTGATTTTTTTATTTAATTGCTAGTCAAACGTTTAAGTTGGTAAGTTAAGCGATTTGATTAAAAAAGTTTAAATTTCCAAATTTAAATTAAAGTTGATTTTTTTATTTAATTATTGGTCAAATGTTTAAGTTGGTAAGTTAAATGATTTTATTTAAAAAGTTTAAATTTCCAAACGATTTGATTTAAAAAGTTTAAATTTCCAAATTTAAATTAAAGTTGATATTTTTTTATTTAATTGCTGGTCAAACGTTTAAGTTGGTAAGTTAAACGATTTCATTTAAAAGTTTAAATTTCCAAATTTAAATTAAAGTTGATTTTTTTTATTTAATTGTTGGTCAAACGTTTAAGTTGGTCAAACATTTTTAAATTGTCTGGTCAAACATTAAAGTTGAATTTAACTTTTAGTTGAACTTTTTAAATGGCTGATTAAACAAACATTTATAATGTCTAAAATTACCATCACTAAAATTTATTATTTCTAAAACGATGTAATTTAAAATTTATAAATTTCCGAATTTAAATTAAATTTGAATTTTATGATTTATTGGGTAAATATTTCATAGCATGTAACATTACTACGATTACAATTTATTATTTGTAAAACAAATATTAAAATTTAATTTTCTCATTTCAAGTTATGTTCCCAACTTGATATAGCTAATTTCATGGGTTGAAGATTTGTTGATAAGATATCTTAATATTTTTTAATATTGATGTATATTTTTGTTATTATTCATGTATTTATGTATTTTTTCACAATTCATGTAATTTATTTGAGTTTTATATAATCAATCATATATATTTGTTGGTTTTGTCCATTTAATATATTTTAATCGAAACCGATGTATTAAAGAAAATTTTATTTTTGTATCTTATTTTTATCTATTTATTAATGATAATCTCTATAATTTATAATAATTATTATAATTTTAGTAATTTTGTTATTATTAATTCATTAACTTTTCTAAATTAGTTGTTACATCTTATTTTGATAGAAATAATAACATTTACACCTTACCAATTTTATATTTGTAACATCCCGAAATTTCCAAGTAATATTAATTTTGTTACTTAATTATAGAGAGAAAGTTTACCCGGGTTATCAGGAAATAAATAATAGAATAGGAGTTGGTATGGGTCGGGCTAGTGTTGGGTAATGGATGTGGGTTGTGGACTTGGATTAATTAGGATGGGTTAAATGAGAATGGGCCTTAGGTCCATGGGATCTCAGGGATATAAATACCCTAACACCCCAAAATATCTTCACTCTATCTTTATCCAAGCACACTCCACACACACATACACACACACCAAGCACCCAAACCGCCGCCGGCCGGGCCGAGAAAGAAGGAAGGATCGAGCGAGGTCCGGGTAAGAGAGAAAGATTAGTGGTGATACCAAGATAAACGAGATCCAAACAAGCTCAAAAGGTATGATTCTTGATCTTGGAAGTTTAAAGATCCGAGCTTTTAGTGTATAAATGACCAAAAATGGTCGGGAAGTGTAGTGGGTGGTATTGAACCTTAACAAGGGTGTTAAAATCGCCCGAAATGTTGATCAGAAACCGAAACAGCGGACATCTGGGCAACTTCGCCTTCATCTGGGCAACTTCGCTTTCATCTGGGCAACTTCGCCTTCAAGCGATGAACTTCGCTTGCAAGCTAAGTTCGCCTGATGACAAGTTCGCCTGAGGTTTAAGTTCGCCTGATGACAAGTTCGCCTGAGGTTTAACTTCGCCTAAAGCTAAGTTCGCCTGAGGTTTAACTTCGCCTAAAGCTAAGTTCGCCTGAGGTTTAACTTCGCCTGAAGCCAAGTTCGCCCGAGGGTTAACTTCGCCTAAAGCCAAGTTTGATTAGAAAATAAATTATCAAGCGATAAGTTAAAGTAAGCTAATACTAGACCACCAGATTAGATCAGGCGAGTATTGATACGTGTAACTTGTACAGTCAGCCGAGCTCAGTTAAAGAAGGGATTTACAGCTATCAGAAGAAAGAAGCAGAGTTCAGGTGAGTTTCTAGCCCCATTTATGTGTTATGTTTTCGGGGCTGTGTGCATACTCAATATGTTTGTTAATACGCTTATCCTAAGAGATAAGTGTATGCCTTATGTGAATGATATGATATGTATGAATGATTGCTTGATGGTACGTGGACGATCTTCGGATATTGCACGTACTGTCAGGTTGTAATGCTATGTATAAGGTAAGTATGATATGTATGTTTATGTGTATGAACGTGATAAAGATAATAAAAGAAAGAAATGATAATGTATGGTTGTATGGTTACGGAAAGGGTACCGAGCCCTAATAATACTCGAGGTATGATGTATGGTTGTATGGTAACGAAGAGGGAATCGAACCCTACTAATATTCGAGAACTAGGGAACCGAACCCTACTAATATTCGAGGAAAGAGGGTACCGAGCCCTAATAATACTCGAGGAAGGAGGGTACCGAGCCCTAATAATACTCGAGGAAAGAGGGTACCGAGCCCTAATAATACTCGAGGAAAGAGGGTACCGAGCCCTAATAATACTCGAGGAAGGAGGGTACCGAGCCCTAATAATACTCGAGGAATGTAGGGCGTAATGCTCTTTATAACGTAAGATAGGAAGGTAAGTTAATACAAAAGAAAGTAAGAAAGTATGAAAGTAAGAAAGTAAGAAAGTATGAAAGTATGAAAGTATGAATGAAAGAATATAATGTTATGTGAATGGTATGATTACGTGATTAACTAGAACTCACTCAGCGTAGCTGACTTTTAGTATGCACGCAGGTGAGCTGATTATAGAGTTAGCATGAAGATGACACACGGCATGGATTGAACGGCTGGCATCTGAAGAAAGAAGTAAAGATGTTTTAAAAATAAAGTTTTGTGTTATGGTATCAAAGAAAAGATTTAATGTTTTGTAACAAATTATTGATGTTTTATATTCCGCGAAAAGTTTGAATAAACTCTGATTTGAAGAACTGTGTTTATGAGTAAATCCGACACGAAAGTAGAGCCACCGGGTTCGGGGCCTTACAATATTTCAATATATTTGAATTAAAACATTATTATATTATTATATTGTAAGATACATTATATTTTCTATATATAAACAATTACGTTATATATGGAAAACCCAATAAATAAGTTATAAAGTTTTCATGATTTTAATTACAAGATATTTAAACTTCTTTTAAATTCGGAAATTGACCAATCTTTCAACAAATTTATAAAGGTTTTATTTAATGCTCTCCATAATTTTAAACTCATTTCAAAATCTTTCCATAATTTTTTTAAGTTTTCAAAGTAACCGATTTGATTTTCATATTTGTAGTTCTTTCTAAATTAATTAGTCATATTAGTAAAATTAGAACATATTTGATTTTAATATTTGTAATTTGGCATTAACTAGAATAAGTTATCATTTTAATATTCAAAAAACTGATTGTCAAACTAAAAATACTTGCCATAATTGTAATGTAATATTACTTTAATTTACGTGAATATTAATTATTAATTCTTACTAAAATAATAACCGTGTTATTTTAGAACACAATATTCAGATTGACATAATTTCTAATAATCAATACTTAATATATCATAATTTAAATAACTGTTTTATCATCATTTATAAATATTATTCGTCACATATGATTTAGTGAATATTATTAAACATGACAATTATTCATAATTTATTAATATTATTATTCCCATGAATCAAGATATTTTAAATTATTTCTATATTTACATAGAAGACTAAATTCAAAATTAAAAGTACAAAATAAAAACTCCTTTTTAATTAACATATTTAAACTCTTTTTAAATTAGAAAATTGACCAATCTTTCAATAAATTTATAAAGGTTTTAATACTCTCCATAACTTTAAACTCATTTCAAAATCTTTCCATAACTTTTTGAAGTTTTCAAATTAGCCGATTTAATTTTCATTTTTGTAATTATTTCTAAATTAATTAGTCATATTAGGAAAATTAAAACCGATTTGATTTTAATTTTTGTGATTTGGCATTAACTAGAATAAGTTATCATTTTAATATTCAAAAAACTGATTGTCAAACTAAAATACTTACCATAATTGTAATTTAATCTTGCTTTAATTTACGTGAATATTAATTATTATTATTAACTAATACTAAAATAATAACCGCGTTATTTTAGAACACAATATTTAAATTGACATAATTTCTAATAATTAATGCTTAACATATCATAAATTAAATAACCGTTTTATCATCATTTATAAATATTATTCGGCACATATGATTTAGTGAATATTATTAAAAATGACAACTTTTCATAAAATATTAATGTCACTTTCTATTTCAAAAATTAAATTAATCACATATTAATTTCTTATTGTTATTTATAGTAGATTCAATTGATTATGAGATTCCACACCTGAAACATAAGTTTTTTTTATATTCACCATTTTAAATTTGGTTATGTATGTTCAATATATTTTTTTTTTGAATTTGTGTTCACAAAATATTAATGCCACTAAATTTCTCAATAATATATAATAAACAAGTATTATATTTTATTCCATTTTAACTAAAAAGTTTTTAAACATAATATAAATCTTCTAATTATAACATCCAAACAATTTGATAGTCTAAGTCTTCATAATGTTTTCAAAGAATATTATAAATTTTTGATAATTTATTTCTTATATGTTTATATTTTGTTTTCATTGATTTTGCATCATATTTTTTCACCTTTAATTATTTTCAAAGTCAACATAAAATTTTTTAATCTTTCCAAAGTTATTTGAAAATTCTTTTGTTGTAAAATGTTTTCAAGTTTTCCAATTTTAACAAAATATTAATGTCAGTGATCATTTAAAAGTTTGTTGCAAGATTGGTAAAAAATCAAACAAAATTTCATAATTTTTTAAAGTTGACTAATTCCAATTTTTTTATATTTTGTAACTATTTTGAAAAATATTTCAAAACAGGTTGTTTTAGAAGAGTATAAAATTTGTTAGGTATAAAATGACGACCAAAAAAGGTTTTTATATTTCAATATATTTAGTGACAAGTTATTCCACCCGCGTGTCGCGCGGGCCTATACCCTAGTATACTATTAAAGCAATAAGCTTTTTAAACAAGTGGCATTTATCTATTGGGTAATCACTATAGTTTTCATAAATACTAAGTCTTCTCAAATTTTCTTGGTAATTAAATAATTCAAAAGTAAACAATATTATTTAAATATAAACAATTCAATTCATATATTAATGTTAATGGTTGTGATATTAAATAAAATAGTAACTCATGGAGTCTTTAGTCAATCACAATGATTATTATGTATCAAAAATTAAGACACAAACATTGTGTGGAATTAGAGAAATAAACATTATTATGTTTTAAAAGGTTCAAACAACCTTAAATATTCAAATACTTAATATATTCAATTTTTGGATTCGTTGGTCAACTGGGTATTGCTTATATAAAATTAACGCACAAAATATGTATTCAATTATACTAATAGACTTATTTCCATTGTTAATAAATACAATCACATGCCATTAAAATGTCACAATTTAGTAAAGTTCATATAAAAACCAATTCAAATAAACTAATTTCGGTGTTTCATAATTTGACTATTAAGAGGTTAATATTATTTAACAACATACTTTTGATTCATTCATTCATTCATCATAATCTACCTATACTATTAAAAGAATTGAGTTTACGTCCACATGGCATCTTCCTATTGGTCATTTTCCATTCATTCCACTTATATCAACAACTTCTCTATTTTTCTTCACAATAAAATAATTCTAAAACAAAATATTTTTTTAAAAAAACCATTCAATGCATCGTATAACCCCCGAACCTGTTTACCATTCCTGTTTTAAGAATATTGATTCATTGGAAGTATTTAAATTTATCATTAAATGTGGATTTGTAACCTATCATTTTGGTCAAATTTTAAATAATATTAACTCACTTAAACATTTAATAAATCAAAGAGTGGATTTTTTAATCACCTAAAATCCCTTTAATATTATGTTAATTTGGCAAAACAAATTACACCTTAAGTTATTTCATATACTCTTTGTATAAGAAAGACATAATTTTTGGTAAACAAATAGCTTAGTCTTTCCCTAACATATGTAAACTTAAACTGTAAGGCCTCGTTACCGGTGCCCTACTTTGGACGTTGGATTTACTCATAAACACAGTTCTAAATTTCAGAGTTAATTAAAATATCCGCGGAATATTAAAACTTTCATAAAACATTACATATTAGTTCAAAACATGTCTTAAAACATTCATCTTGTCTTTCAAAATCAAAACATTAATTATGAAACATAACAAGTCTTCAGATGCCAGACTCTTATTCTTCTGCCATGTGTCCAGCTCACGCCAGCTGTCTTATCCTACTCACCTGCGTGCATACTAAAAGTCAGCTATGCTGAGTGAGTTCTAGTTAATCATACATTATACAATATGTATACTTACCTTCCATTATGCATCCGAAGATTCATAATAATTACTTACTAATTTACTTTCATTACATAATTTCATACATACTTTCATACTATATAGTTACTGCCCTTTTCTATCTCAGATATTATCAGGGTCTAATCACTTTTTCCTTGTCTATCTCAGATATTATTAGGGTCTGATCCCTTTCTTGTCTATCTCAGATATTATTAGGGTCTGATCCTTTTCTTGTCTATCTCAGATATTATTAGGGTATGATCCCTCTTTTCTCCTCAATCTCAGATATTATTAGGGTCTAATCCCTTTCTTCTTTATCTCAGATATTATTAGGGTATGATCCCTTATTTCTTCATCTTCGTACATACTGTCCTTGTATACTCGTAACATACATATACTTTTCTTTAATCATTTATACATACTCATATGTTGTACATATATCTATCATACACATTCATTTTTCATATACATACCTCCCTTATCAATACGTGCAATATCCGAAGATCATTCACATACTGACAAGCTTTCATTCACATTCATAACATAATAACTATCACATAAATCATACATGGCATACACTTACCATTTAAGGTAAGTGTATTAATTATCACATCGAGTATGCACACAGCCCCGAAAACATAACAAGGAAATGGGGCTAGAAACTCACATGAATTCGGTTACGTTCATCGTTTATGGTTATTCCTTTCTTGAGTTGTGCACGACTAACTGTATAACAATTACACGTATCAATTTAACTATTACTCCCCATATCGTGTTTCTAGTTTAATTATTACCCTCAACGAACGGGGGTCCGGGGGCAACGCCCCTGGCAGCAGGGTTCTAGGGGCGGCAGCCCCTAGCAGGGTCCAAGGGGCAGAGCCCTTGGCTGGGGTCGAGCTGATTCGTTAACTCATTCTCTATAACGAATTAAGTCTGATTCCCTATCTGATTCGTAATCTTATCATGACTTGATTCCTCATCTGGTTCGTTATCTTATCATAACGAATTGGCAAGTAACGAATCACCTAATTCGTTATCTGGTTCGTTACCCTAGTTCGTTAGCCTAATTCGTTATCTTGACATGACCTTATTCGTTATCTTAATATAACGAATGGGTAGATAACGAATTAAAGGTTCATTCGTTATCAAATCAAACGAAAGAGTCCCATTCGCTATGACCGCGTAACGAATTGATCAGTCATAACGAATCATCCCAGTTCTTATCCAGACTTTGAGTCATGGGTCAAAGTCAACATCGTCAAGAATAATAAACAGTCAACACAAACCAGATCCATGATTAAACCCCAAATCTTGTTGAAATAACACGAATTTGGTCTCATTGAGCTCGTTTACTCAGCGCCAACAAACCCTAATCATCAGATCAGTCTAACCTTCGCGTTTAGAGGGTGTGATTTATACATAAACACCTACGGCTCGTTTATCAATCAATTAACCCATCAAACATTAACCAATTTCAGTAAGATTTGTTGTGTTTGGTTCGTTTTTATCATTCTCATACAGATCTAAGATTTCCCAAACAAATCTGAACCTAAATGAACAATTTCTAATTATAAACGTACCTTAAACGAGTTGGTTTACGAACTCGAGCTAGTCTTGATGTGGGTTTGGCTCGTTACAACGTTCTAGCACCAACAAGCTCGGGTTTTCGCCTTCGGATCTTGAATCGGGATATAGGACGGTGTTTGTGTGTGTTTTTTATGGTGTAGGCTATGGTATAGAGATGGATAAAAATGGAAAGGATTATGGTTTAAGGCGTATTTATACTCCCTTAAGCCCATGGACCTAAGGCCCATTCCATATTATATTTCATCTTCTAAAATCCAAGCCCAACTGTGTACAGTTTATTATCTAAACCGATAAACGACACAACATAAAATAACGAAATTTATCTTATTATTTCTTATAGAAAGTAGGATGTTACATAAACACTATATATTCAATACATTTTCTTAAGTTACATTTGACACACTATATATTAAAACACAATATGTCAATGTTCATACTTGGTTGCTTATGAAGTTTGAGATGCAAGATTTTGAAGTTCTTCATGCCGTTTTAAGTTAACCGACATTATACTTTTGTAGTAGATAAAGGTATATATGTTTATTTTTTTTAAGTTAAATCCTTTGTTAACTAAATATAATCATGCGCCATCCTATATACGTTTTTATTGTCAACATGTTTAGTGTTTCCTATTTGTTGGTATAAAAGCCTCATTATATATTATTTTAGATGTGTTCAAGATCCATGAAACGTAGAGTTTTTGAGTCATTCTCTTCCAATAAAAGAAATAATATAAACGGTTAGTCATTTTAATATTACTTGTTTACTCTCTAATTGTTATATTATATTTTATTTTTTGAAAACGTGCAGTGTCAACGGAAAGAGAACCATTGAGTATCATATCCAACGATAATATTTTAAAATGACTTTTCATTAATACGTTTTCATATATTTATATTTTATTTATTATTTGTTGGATTCAATAACAATATTTACACCAAATTATGAGATATACTATAAATTTTAATTTTAAATAAATATATTTTTTGTTATGCGCTATGTATTTTACAAAATTGAACATACACCCAAAAATGTAGATACTCATTTTAACATATTACTATGTTAAAAACGTATACTTAACAACAAAAAATATGTCAAAATGATTACAAATTGGAATGATAAGAATTAAGATTGTTATTTTGTGTATTTTCGTTTTATTTTTATATGTTTCGTTTTTAACAACCAAATACCTTTATAATAACATTAACATATTACATAACCATTTTTTTTAATATTTTACAAATTCTAACATACGTTAGTATAGACAATAATTTGTTTTTAAAATATATTAAGTTTAAAAAACTTTTTTCTTATTTTATTCTAATAACAATTAACTATGAGTTACTTGTCCAATCATATCATTTAATGTTAATTGATTAGACGTTGGAGAAGAAAATGAACCGCCAACTACTAAACAAGGTTCTATATGTACAAACTCAAATAAAACATGTTACATTTTTTCAGTTCATTTAATTTTTGGATAAAGTACATGTATTCACACTTTATTTTATAGGTTATACCATATATTTTTATAACCATTCTTCTGTTTTTATATTTAATAGTTGTCACGACAAATACCAAAGAAGCAATTGGATAGGGAATTTCACGAGTGAAGAGTATAGACGGTGTTAAAATGCTTATATTAGACAAAGACGGTAAAGTTTCAAACAAAACTACAAATGTGGTTTATGAGGAACTATTTAGTAGTTAATGAACTTTTCATTTTGAACTTTGGATTGTCTATCGAATAATTGTATAAAGGATGTTAATTTCGTTGAAATTTATGTTTGATAATCAATTTTTTTACCGGTATTATTAACAACTAAATATCATGTACCCGTTCTAACTATATGACAACCTATTTTATAATTTTATATTAACAGCGGTATTTACATGATTTATAAATTTCCACCCGTGTCATACACGGGTCGATAGCCTAGTTTGGTAACAAAGAAATAAGTTGGTTAAGTAATTATGTGTGATATAGTTATAGCTTGAGAAGCTTGGAACTTGGGTCCAAACCCTTGGTCTGGTTTAGTCCCTCTTTTATTTTATTTTATTTAACTTTACTCATTTGTTAATTTCAGTCCCCTTAGGTCGAACAACTGTTTTAAATCTCTCGCAAATTTAAATTAAGTATTTGATAAGAGTGATAATTAAATTTAATTTTCAATAAGTAATACTACTCAATTTCAATAAGAATTATCATTACAAACCAAATCAATGCGTACCCCACCATTATTTAGAACTAGATTTTAGGAATCCGTTCTTGCAACGGGACCTTTAAATCGAACGTAAAAACGCTAAATTATAGACTCTCATTGCGACTTGTTAACTCAAAGTTTTTTACATACATTTAGCATTTAGGTCAAATTATTAAGTATATTTGAAATGAAATGAAATCAAACCATCACAATCCAAATAAGGCTTTATTAGTTATTATTTAAAATTATTTATTATAGTATATACAACAAAATATTTAGAACTAAAAATTTACGCTTTATAACGAGACCGTTAAGTTAAACATAAAAACGTAAAAACAGTTAAACCGTACGCACTCATGTTGCAGGGTGTTAACTCTCAAAAATAATACAGAACGTAAAATACTGTTGTATAAAAAATAACTAAAACGAAACCAAAAAACATTATTCAAGTGGCTATGAATTAAAATAGGATTATTTTTTACTTCTACTGATACTTTGGCACGTTAGGTAGGACCGTTGAACCACAAAAAATAGATGTGAAAACATTGAACCACGCACGTACATTTTTTTACATTTTTACTAATACTCTAGCACGTTGTGGCAGGACCGTTAAACCACACAAAAATAGACGTAAAAATGTTGAACCATGCATACGCGTTGTTGTATGTCAACTCTCAATTTAAGCATGTTTAAATAAATGTGTTGTTGCAAGACCATTTATGCATTTGGTTTCAGTTATTTATTTTGAATTCCTTTTATGCAATTTGGTTTCCATTTATTCATTTTGGATTCTATTTATGTATTTTGGCTTTCATTTGTTCATTTTGGTTGCGTTTTTTGTTTCGCTTACATTTATGCATTTTGGCATCTACTTATGCATTTTGGCATCTATTATGTGTTTTGTATTTCATTTATGCATTTTGGCTTCAATTTCTTCATTTTGACTTCCATTTCATCATTGTGGGTTCCATATATGTGTTTTGGCTTCCGTTTATGCATTTAGGCTTCCATTTATGTATTATAGCCTTCATTTATATATTTAGGCTTCCATTTATGCATTTTGGCATTCATTTGAGCATTTTGGCTTCCATTTCTTCGTTTTGTCTTCAATTAATGCGTTTGGCTTCCATTTATACGTTTTAGCTTTCATTTGTGCATTTTGGCTTCCAATTATGCATTTTTTACCTCAATTATACATTTTGGCTTCCATTTAAACGCCTTGGATTCCATTTATGCATTTTGTCTTTCATTTCTTCATTCAACTTCCATTTCCTCGTTTGGCTTCCATTTATGCATTTTAGCTTTGTTTGTGCATTTTCTTTTACATTTTTCGCTTGGCTTCCATTTCTTCGTTTAGATTCCATTTATGTATTTTTTTTGCTTCCGTTTATGCATTTGGGCTTTTATTTGTGCATTTTAACTTTCATTTATGCGTCTTGGGTTCATTTGTGCATTTTATCTTTCATTTATGCATTTTGTCTTCCATTTATACAACTTGGCTTCCATTAATGCAGTTTTGGCTTCCCTTTGTGGATTTTGGCTTCCATCTCTTAGTTTAGCTTCCATTTATGTATTTTGGACTCCATTTATGCATTTTGGTTTCTATTTATACGCTTTGGGTTTCATTTATGCATTTTGGCTTTCATTTATAGGTTTTTTACTTTATTTATGTATTTTGGCTTCCATTTATTTATTTTGATTCCATTTATTCTGATTTGC